>NC_080834.1:300000-472171 GCF_030435755.1 Ochotona princeps | reverse complement strand
TCAGCCGAGTGGTTCTTGTGGCAGCACAACTCCATTTGGCTCACTGACTTCACACACCATCAGGCTGACAGGCAGCTCTCAAGCAAACTACGAGTTCACACACTATGCTTAATGCCGTTTGAGTGCATTGTCCTGAAATGCAGCTTGGTGAGCATCCCACACAAACGAAGTCTCCACAGCCGGGTTTCACATGCCACCAACTCCACATTCAGAAACCACTTCAGCGCCAAAGCCGTTTTCAGCTAGCCCTAAATACAAAGGCCCTAGACACAAATGTTGCTGTAAGAGCTAATTCCATCAAGCAACACTGCATGTTGCTGAATTGCATATTGAAGAAGAATCAGCCGAGTGGTTCTTGTGATAGCACAACTCCATTTGGCTCACTGACTTCACTACCATCAGGCTGACAGGCAGCTCTCAAGCAAACTACAGGTTCACACACTATGCTTAATGCCGTTTGAGTGCATTGTCCTGAAATGCAGCTTGGTGAGCATCCCACACAAATGAAGGCTCCAAAGCCGGGTTTCACATGCCACCAACTCCACATTCAGAAACCACTTCAGCGCCAAAGCCGTTTTCAGCTAGCCCTAAATACAAAGGCGCTAGACGCAAATGTTGCTGTAAGAGCTAATTCCGTCAAGCAACACTGCATGTTGCTGAATTGCATATTGAAGAAGAATCAGCCGAGTGGTTCTCGTGGCAGCACAACTCCATTTGGCTCACTGACTTCACACACCATCAGGCTGACAAGCAGCTCTCAAGCAAACTACGAGTTCATACACTATGCTTAATGCCGTTTGAGTGCATTGTCCTGAAATGCAGCTTGGTGAGCATCCCACACAAACGAAGGCTCCACAGGCGGGTTTCACATGCCACCAACTCCACATTCAGAAACCACTTCAGCGCCAATGCCGTTATCAGCTAGCCCTAAGTACAAAGGCGCTAGACGCAAATGTTGCTGTAAGAGCTAATTCCATCAAGCAACACTGCATGTTGCTGAATTGCATATTGAAGAAGAATCAGCCGAGTGGTTCTTGTGGCAGCACAACTCCATTTGTCTCACTGACTTCACACACCATCAGGCTGACAACCAGCTAGCTCTCAAGCAAACTCCGATTTCGCACACTATGCTTAATGCCGCTTGAGTGCATTGTCCTGAAATGCAGCTTGGTGAGCATCCCACACAAACGAAGGCTCCACACTGGGTTTCACATGCCACCAACTCCACATTCAGAAACCACTTCAGCGCCAAAGCCGTTTTCAGCTAGCCCTAAATACAAAGGCGCTAGACGCAAATGTTGCTGTAAGAGCTAATTCCATCAAGCAACACTGCATGTTGCTGAATTGCATATTGAAGAAGAATCAGCCGAGTGATTCTTGTGCCAGCACAACTCCATTTGGCTCACTGACTTCACACACCATCAGGCTGACAGGCAGCTCTCAAGCAAACTCAGATTTCGCAAAGTATGCTTAATGCCATTTGAGTGCCTTTTCCTGAAATGCAGCTTGGTGAGCATCCCACACAAACGAAAGCTCCACAGCCGGGTTTCACATGCCACCAACTCCACATTCAGAAACCACTTCAGCACCAAAGCCGTTTTCAGCTAGCCCTAAATACAAAGGCCCTAGACACAAATGTTGCTGTAAGAGCTAATTCCATCAAGCAACACTGCATGTTGCTGAATTGCATATTGAAGAAGAATCAGCCGAGTGGTTCTTGTGGCAGCACAACTCCATTTGGCTCACTGACTTCACACACCATCAGGCTGACAGGCAGCTCTCAAGCAAACTACGAGTTCACACACTATGCTTAATGCCGTTTGAGTGCATTGTCCTGAAATGCAGCTTGGTGAGCATCCCACACAAACGAAGTCTCCAGAGCCGGGTTTCACATGCCAACAACTCCACATTCAGAAACCACTTCAGCGCCAAAGCCGTTTTCAGCTAGCCCTAAATACAAAGGCCCTAGACACAAATGTTGCTGTAAGAGCTAATTCCATCAAGCAACACTGCATGTTGCTGAATTGCATATTGAAGAAGAATCAGCCGAGTGGTTCTTGTGATAGCACAACTCCATTTGGCTCACTGACTTCACTACCATCAGGCTGACAGGCAGCTCTCAAGCAAACTACGAGTTCACACACTATGCTTAATGCCGTTTGAGTGCATTGTCCTGAAATGCAGCTTGGTGAGCATCCCACACAAACGAAGGCTCCACAGCCGGGTTTCACATGCCACCAACTCCACATTCAGAAACCACTTCAGCGCCAAAGCCGTTATCAGCTAGCCCTAAATACAAAGGCGCTAGACGCAAATGTTGCTGTAAGAGCTAATTCCATCAAGCAACACTGCATGTTGCTCAATTGCATATTGAAGAAGAATCAGCTGAGTGGTTCTTGTGGCAGCACAACTCCATTTGGCTCACTGACTTCACACACCATCAGGCTGATAGGCAGCTCTCAAGCAAACTACGAGTTCACACACTATGCTTAATGCCGTTTGAGTGCATTGTCCTGAAATGCAGCTTGGTGAGCATCCCACACAAATGAAGGCTACACAGCCGGGTTTCACATGCCAACAACTCCACATTCAGAAACCACTTCAGCGCCAAAGCCGTTTTCAGCTAGCCCTAAATACAAAGGCCCTAGACACAAATGTTGCTGTAAGAGCTAATTCCATCAAGCAACACTGCATGTTGCTGAATTGCATATTGAAGACGAATCAGCCGAGTGGTTCTTGTGATAGCACAACTCCATTTGGCTCACTGACTTCACACACCATCAGGCTGACAGGCAGCTCTCAAGCAAACTACGAGTTCACACACTATGCTTAATGCCGTTTGAGTGCATTGTCCTGAAATGCAGCTTGGTGAGCATCCCACACAAACGAAGCCTCCACAGCCGGGTTTCACATGCCACCAACTGCACATTCAGAAACCACTTAAGCGCCAATGCCGTTATCAGCTAGCCCTAAATACAAAGGCGCTAGACGCAAATGTTGCTGTAAGAGCTAATTCCATCAAGCAACACTGCATGTTGCTGAATTGCATATTGAAGAAGAATCAGCCGAGTGGTTCTTGTGGCAGCACAACTCCATTTGGCTCACTGACTTCACACACCATCAGGCTGACAACCAGCTAGCTCTCAAGCAAACTCCGATTTCGCACACTATGCTTAATGCCGCTTGAGTGCATTGTCCTGAAATGCAGCTTGGTGAGCATCCCACACAAACGAAGGCTCCACACTGGGATTCACATGCCAACAACTCCACATTCAGAAACCACTTCAGCGCCAAAGCCGTTTTCAGCTAGCCCTAAATACAAAGGCGCTAGACGCAAATGTTGCTGTAAGAGCTAATTCCATCAAGCAACACTGCATGTTGCTGAATTGCATATTGAAGAAGAATCAGCCGAGTGATTCTTGTGGCAGCACAACTCCATTTGGCTCACTGACTTCACACACCATCAGGCTGACAAGCAGCTAGCTCTCAAGCAAACTCCGATTTCGTACACTATGCTTAATGCCGCTTGAGTGCATTGTCCTGAAATGCAGCTTGGTGAGCATCCCACACAAACGAAGGCTCCACAGGCGGGTTTCACAGGCACCAACTCCACATTCAGAAACCACTTCAGCGCCAAAGCCGTTTTCAGCTAGCCCTAAATACAAAGGCGCTAGACGCAAATGTTGCTGTAAGAGCTAATTCCATCAAGCAACACTGCATGTTGCTGAATTGCATATTGAAGAAGAATCAGTCGAGTGGTTCTTGTGGCAGCACAACTCCATTTGTCTCACTGACTTCACACACCATCAGGCTGACAGGCAGCTCTCAAGCAAACTCAGATTTCGCAAAGTATGCTTAATGCCGTTTGAGTGCATTGTCCTGAAATGCAGCTTGGTGAGCATCCCACACAAACGAAGGCTCCACAGGCGGGTTTCACATGCCACCAACTCCACATTCAGAAACCACTTCAGCGCCAAAGCCGTTTTCAGCTAGCCCTAAATACAAAGGCCCTAGACACAAATGTTGCTGTAAGAGCTAATTCCATCAAGCAACACTGCATGTTGCTGAATTGCATATTGAAGAAGAATCAGCCGAGTGGTTCTTGTGGCAGCACAACTCCATTTGGCTCACTGACTTCACACACCATCAGGCTGACAGGCAGCTCTCAAGCAAACTACGAGTTCACACCTATGCTTAATGCCGTTTGAGTGCATTGTCCTGAAATGCAGCTTGGTGAGCATCCCACACAAACGAAGTCTCCACAGCCGGGTTTCACATGCCAACAACTCCACATTCAGAA
This sequence comes from Ochotona princeps, assembly GCF_030435755.1. Lineage (NCBI taxonomy): Eukaryota > Metazoa > Chordata > Mammalia > Lagomorpha > Ochotonidae > Ochotona > Ochotona princeps. The sequence goes on along the minus strand of NC_080834.1, from coordinate 467,871 downwards.
ACCACTTCAGCGCCAAAGCCGTTTTCAGCTAGCCCTAAATACAAAGGCCCTAGACACAAATGTTGCTGTAAGAGCTAATTCCATCAAGCAACACTGCATGTTGCTGAATTGCATATTGAAGAAGAATCAGCCGAGTGGTTCTTGTGATAGCACAACTCCATTTGGCTCACTGACTTCACTACCATCAGGCTGACAGGCAGCTCTCAAGCAAACTACGAGTTCACACACTATGCTTAATGCCGTTTGAGTGCATTGTCCTGAAATGCAGCTTGGTGAGCATCCCACACAAACGAAGGCTCCAAAGCCGGGTTTCACATGCCACCAACTCCACATTCAGAAACCACTTCAGCGCCAAAGCCGTTTTCAGCTAGCCCTAAATACAAAGGCCCTAGACACAAATGTTGCTGTAAGAGCTAATTCCGTCAAGCAACACTGCATGTTGCTGAATTGCATATTGAAGAAGAATCAGCCGAGTGGTTCTCGTGGCAGCACAACTCCATTTGGCTCACTGACTTCACACACCATCAGGCTGACAAGCAGCTCTCAAGCAAACTACGAGTTCATACACTATGCTTAATGCCGCTTGAGTGCATTGTCCTGAAATGCAGCTTGGTGAGCATCCCACACAAACGAAGGCTACACAGCCAGGTTTCACATGCCACCAACTCCACATTCAGAAACCACTTCAGCGCCAAAGCCGTTTTCAGCTAGCCCTAAATACAAAGGCGCTAGACGCAAATGTTGCTGTAAGAGCTAATTCCATCAAGCAACACTGCATGTTGCTGAATTGCATATTGAAGAAGAATCAGCCGGGTGGTTCTCGTGGCAGCACAACTCCATTTGGCTCACTGACTTCACACACCATCAGGCTGAAAGTCAGCTAACTCTCTTGCAAACTCAGATTTCTCAAAGTATGCTTAATGCCATTTGAGTGCCTTGTCCTGAAATGCAGCTTGGTGAGCATCCCACACAAACGAAGGCTACACAGCCGGGTTTCACATGCCAACAACTCCACATTCAGAAACCACTTCAGCGCCAAAGCCGTTTTCAGCTAGCCCTAAATACAAAGGCGCTAGACGCAAATGTTGCTGTAAGAGCTAATTCCATCAAGCAACACTGCATGTTGCTGAATTGCATATTGAAGAAGAATCAGCCGAGTGGTTCTTGTGGCAGCACAACTCCATTTGGCTCACTGACTTCACACACCATCAGGCTGACAGGCAGCTCTCAAGTAAACTCCGATTTCGCAAAATATGCTTAATGCCATTTGAGTGCATTGTCCTGAAATGCAGCTTGGTGAGCATCCCACACAAACGAAGGCTCCACAGCCGGGTTTCACATGCCACCAACTCCACATTCAGAAACTACTTCGGCGCCAAAGCCGTTTTCAGCTAGCCCTAAATACAAAGGCACTAGACGCAAAGTTGCTGTAACAGCTAATTCCATCAAGCAACACTGCATGTTGCTCAATTGCATATTGAAGAAGAATCAGCTGAGTGGTTCTTGTGGCAGCACAACTCCATTTGGCTCACTGACTTCACACACCATCAGGCTGACAGGCAGCTCTCAAGCAAACTACGAGTTCACACACTATGCTTAATGCCGTTTGAGTGCATTGTCCTGAAATGCAGCTTGGTGAGCATCCCACACAAATGAAGGCTACACAGCCGGGTTTCACATGCCAACAACTCCACATTCAGAAACCACTTCAGCTCCAAAGCCGTTTCAGCTAGCCCTAAATACAAAGGCCCTAGACACAAATGTTGTTGTAAGAGCTAATTCCATCAAGCAACACTGCATGTTGCTGAATTGCATATTGAAGAAGAATCAGCCGAGTGGTTCTTTTGATAGCACAACTCCATTTGGCTCACTGACTTCACACACCATCAGGCTGACAGGCAGCTCTCAAGCAAACTACGAGTTCACACACTATGCTTAATGCCGTTGAGTGCATTGTCCTGAAATGCAGCTTGGTGAGCATCCCACACAAACGAAGCCTCCACAGCCGGGTTTCACATGCCACCAACTGCACATTCAGAAACCACTTCAGCGCCAATGCCGTTATCAGCTAGCCCTAAATACAAAGGCGCTAGACGCAAATGTTGCTGTAAGAGCTAATTCCATCAAGCAACACTGCATGTTGCTGAATTGCATATTGAAGAAGAATCAGCCGAGTGGTTCTTGTGGCAGCACAACTCCATTTGGCTCACTGACTTCACACACCATCAGGCTGACAACCAGCTAGCTCTCAAGCAAACTCCGATTTCGCACACTATGCTTAATGCCGCTTGAGTGCATTGTCCTGAAATGCAGCTTGGTGAGCATCCCACACAAACGAAGGCTCCACACTGGGTTTCACATGCCACCAACTCCACATTCAGAAACCACTTCAGCGCCAAAGCCGTTTTCAGCTAGCCCTGCTAGACGCAAATGTTGCTGTAAGAGCTAATTCCATCAAGCAACACTGCATGTTGCTGAATTGCATATTGAAGAAGAATCAGCCGAGTGATTCTTGTGGCAGCACAACTCCATTTGGCTCACTGACTTCACACACCATCAGGCTGACAAGCAGCTAGCTCTCAAGCAAACTCCGATTTCGCACACTATGCTTAATGCCGCTTGAGTGCATTGTCCTGAAATGCAGCTTGGTGAGCATCCCACACAAACGAAGGCTCCACAGGCGGGTTTCACAGGCACCAACTCCACATTCAGAAACCACTTCAGCGCCAAAGCCGTTTTCAGCTAGCCCTAAATACAAAGGCGCTAGACGCAAATGTTGCTGTAAGAGCTAATTCCATCAAGCAACACTGCATGTTGCTGAATTGCATATTGAAGAAGAATCAGCCGAGTGGTTCTTGTGGCAGCACAACTCCATTTGGCTCACTGACTTCACACACCATCAGGCTGACAGGCAGCTCTCAAGCAAACTACGAGTTCATACACTATGCTTAATGCCGTTTGAGTGCATTGTCCTGAAATGCAGCTTGGTGAGCATCCCACACAAACGAAGGCTCCACAGGCGGGTTTCACATGCCACCAACTCCACATTCAGAAACCACTTCAGCGCCAAAGCCGTTTTCAGCTAGCCCTAAATACAAAGGCCCTAGACACAAATGTTGCTGTAAGAGCTAATTCCATCAAGCAACACTGCATGTTGCTGAATTGCATATTGAAGAAGAATCAGCCGAGTGGTTCTTGTGGCAGCACAACTCCATTTGGCTCACTGACTTCACACACCATCAGGCTGACAGGCAGCTCTCAAGCAAACTACGAGTTCACACACTATGCTTAATGCCGTTTGAGTGCATTGTCCTGAAATGCAGCTTGGTGAGCATCCCACACAAACGAAGTCTCCACAGCCGGGTTTCACATGCCACCAACTCCACATTCAGAAACCACTTCAGCGCCAAAGCCGTTTTCAGCTAGCCCTAAATACAAAGGCCCTAGACACAAATGTTGCTGTAAGAGCTAATTCCATCAAGCAACACTGCATGTTGCTGAATTGCATATTGAAGAAGAATCAGCCGAGTGGTTCTTGTGATAGCACAACTCCATTTGGCTCACTGACTTCACTACCATCAGGCTGACAGGCAGCTCTCAAGCAAACTACGAGTTCACACACTATGCTTAATGCCGTTTGAGTGCATTGTCCTGAAATGCAGCTTGGTGAGCATCCCACACAAACGAAGGCTCCAAAGCCGGGTTTCACATGCCACCAACTCCACATTCAGAAACCACTTCAGCGCCAAAGCCGTTTTCAGCTAGCCCTAAATACAAAGGCCCTAGACACAAATGTTGCTGTAAGAGCTAATTCCATCAAGCAACACTGCATGTTGCTGAATTGCATATTGAAGAAGAATCAGCCGAGTGGTTCTCGTGGCAGCACAACTCCATTTGGCTCACTGACTTCACACACCATCAGGCTGACAAGCAGCTCTCAAGCAAACTACGAGTTCATACACTATGCTTAATGCCGTTTGAGTGCATTGTCCTGAAATGCAGCTTGGTGAGCATCCCACACAAACGAAGGCTACACAGCCAGGTTTCACATGGCACCAACTCCACATTCAGAAACCACTTCAGCGCCAAAGCCGTTTTCAGCTAGCCCTAAATACAAAGGCCCTAGACGCAAATGTTGCTGTAAGAGCTAATTCCATCAAGCAACACTGCATGTTGCTGAATTGCATATGAAGAATCAGCCGGGTGGTTCTCGTGGCAGCACAACTCCATTTGGCTCACTGACTTCACACACCATCAGGCTGAAAGTCAGCTAACTCTCTTGCAAACTCAGATTTCTCAAAGTATGCTTAATGCCATTTGAGTGCCTTGTCCTGAAATGCAGCTTGGTGAGCATCCCACACAAACGAAGGCTACACAGCCGGGTTTCACATGCCAACAACTCCACATTCAGAAAGCACTTCAGCGCCAAAGCCGTTTTCAGCTAGCCCTAAATACAAAGGCGCTAGACGCAAATGTTGCTGTAAGAGCTAATTCCATCAAGCAACACTGCATGTTGCTGAATTGCATATTGAAGAAGAATCAGCCGAGTGGTTCTTGTGGCAGCACAACTCCATTTGGCTCACTGACTTCACACACCATCAGGCTGACAGGCAAGCTCTCAAGTAAACTCCGATTTCGCAAAATATGCTGCTTAATGCCATTTGAGTGCATTGTCCTGAAATGCAGCTTGGTGAGCATCCCACACAAACGAAGGCTCCACAGCCGGGTTTCACATGCCACCAACTCCACATTCAGAAACTACTTCGGCGCCAAAGCCGTTTTCAGCTAGCCCTAAATACAAAGGCACTAGACGCAAAGGTTGCTGTAAGAGCTAATTCCATCAAGCAACACTGCATGTTGCTCAATTGCATATTGAAGAAGAATCAGCTGAGTGGTTCTTGTGGCAGCACAACTCCATTTGGCTCACTGACTTCACACACCCATCAGGCTGACAGGCAGCTCTCAAGCAACTACGAGTTCACACACTATGCTTAATGCCGTTTGAGTGCATTGTCCTGAAATGCAGCTTGGTGAGCATCCCACACAAATGAAGGCTACACAGCCGGGTTTCACATGCCAACAACTCCACATTCAGAAACCACTTCAGCGCCAAAGCCGTTTTCAGCTAGCCCTAAATACAAAGGCCCTAGACACAAATGTTGTTGTAAGAGCTAATTCCATCAAGCAACACTGCATGTTGCTGAATTGCATATTGAAGAAGAATCAGCCGAGTGGTTCTTTTGATAGCACAACTCCATTTGGCTCACTGACTTCACACACCATCAGGCTGACAGGCAGCTCTCAAGCAAACTACGAGTTCACACACTATGCTTAATGCCGTTTGAGTGCATTGTCCTGAAATGCAGCTTGGTGAGCATCCCACACAAACGAAGCCTCCACAGCCGGGTTTCACATGCCACCCAACTGCACATTCAGAAACCACTTCAGCGCCAATGCCGTTATCAGCTAGCCCTAAATACAAAGGCGCTAGACGCAAATGTTGCTGTAAGAGCTAATTCCATCAAGCAACACTGCATGTTGCTGAATTGCATATTGAAGAAGAATCAGCCGAGTGATTCTTGTGGCAGCACAACTCCATTTGGCTCACTGACTTCACACACCATCAGGCTGACAACCAGCTAGCTCTCAAGCAAACTCCGATTTCGCACACTATGCTTAATGCCGTTTGAGTGCATTGTCCTGAAATGCAGCTTGGTGAGCATCCCACACAAACGAAGGCTCCACAGGCGGGTTTCACAGGCACCAACTCCACATTCAGAAACCACTTCAGCGCCAAAGCCGTTTTCAGCTAGCCCTAAATACAAAGGCGCTAGACGCAAATGTTGCTGTAAGAGCTAATTCCATCAAGCAACACTGCATGTTGCTGAATTGCATATTGAAGAAGAATCAGCCGAGTGGTTCTTGTGGCAGCACAACTCCATTTGGCTCACTGACTTCACACACCATCAGGCTGACAGGCAGCTCTCAGCAAACTACGAGTTCATACACTATGCTTAATGCCGTTTGAGTGCATTGTCCTGAAATGCAGCTTGGTGAGCATCCACACAAACGAAGGCTCCACAGGCGGGTTTCACATGCCACCAACTCCACATTCAGAAACCACTTCAGCGCCAAAGCCGTTTTCAGCTAGCCCTAAATACAAAGGCCCTAGACACAAATGTTGCTGTAAGAGCTAATTCCATCAAGCAACAACTGCATGTTGCTGAATTGCATATTGAAGAAGAATCAGCCGAGTGGTTCTTGTGGCAGCACAACTCCATTTGGCTCACTGACTTCACACACCATCAGGCTGACAGGCAGCTCTCAAGCAAACTACGAGTTCACACACTATGCTTAATGCCGTTTGAGTGCATTGTCCTGAAATGCAGCTTGGTGAGCATCCCACACAAACGAAGTCTCCACAGCCGGGTTTCACATGCCACCAACTCCACATTCAGAAACCACTTCAGCGCCAAAGCCGTTTTCAGCTAGCCCTAAATACAAAGGCCTAGACACAAATGTTGCTGTAAGAGCTAATTCCATCAAGCAACACTGCATGTTGCTGAATTGCATATTGAAGAAGAATCAGCCGAGTGGTTCTTGTGATAGCACAACTCCATTTGGCTCACTGACTTCACTACCATCAGGCTGACAGGCAGCTCTCAAGCAAACTACGAGTTCACACACTATGCTTAATGCCGTTTGAGTGCATTGTCCTGAAATGCAGCTTGGTGAGCATCCCACACAAATGAAGGCTCCAAAGCCGGGTTTCACATGCCACCAACTCCACATTCAGAAACCACTTCAGCGCCAAAGCCGTTTTCAGCTAGCCCTAAATACAAAGGCCCTAGACGCAAATGTTGCTGTAAGAGCTAATTCCGTCAAGCAACACTGCATGTTGCTGAATTGCATATTGAAGAAGAATCAGCCGAGTGGTTCTCGTGGCAGCACAACTCCATTTGGCTCACTGACTTCACACACCATCAGGCTGACAAGCAGCTCTCAAGCAAACTACGAGTTCATACACTATGCTTAATGCCGTTTGAGTGCATTGTCCTGAAATGCAGCTTGGTGAGCATCCCACACAAACGAAGGCTCCACAGGCGGGTTTCACATGCCACCAACTCCACATTCAGAAACCACTTCAGCGCCAATGCCGTTTTCAGCTAGCCCTAAATACAAAGGCGCTAGACGCAAATGTTGCTGTAAGAGCTAATTCCATCAAGCAACACTGCATGTTGCTGAATTGCATATTGAAGAAGAATCAGCCGAGTGGTTCTTGTGGCAGCACAACTCCTTTTGGCTCACTGACTTCACACACCATCAGGCTGACAACCAGCTAGCTCTCAAGCAAACTCCGATTTCGCACACTATGCTTAATGCCGCTTGAGTGCATTGTCCTGAAATGCAGCTTGGTGAGCATCCCACACAAACGAAGGCTCCACACTGGGTTTCACATGCCACCAACTCCACATTCAGAAACCACTTCAGCGCCAAAGCCGTTTTCCAGCTAGCCCTAAATACAAAGGCGCTAGGACGCAAATGTTGCTGTAAGAGCTAATTCCATCAAGCAACACTGCATGTTGCTGAATTGCATATTGAAGAAGAATCAGCCGAGTGATTCTTGTGCCAGCACAACTCCATTTGGCTCACTGACTTCACACACCATCAGGCTGACAAGCAGCTAGCTCTCAAGCAAACTCCGATTTCGGACACTATGCTTAATGCCGCTTGAGGTGCATTGTCCTGAAATGCAGCTTGGTGAGCATCCCACACAAACGAAGGCTCCACAGACGGTTTCACAGGCACCAACTCCACATTCAGAAACCACTTCAGCGCCAAAGCCGTTTTCAGCTAGCCCTAAATACAAAGGCGCTAGACGCAAATGTTGCTGTAAGAGCTCATTCCGTCAAGCAACACTGCATGTTGCTGAATTGCATATTGAAGAAGAATCAGCCGAGTGGTTCTTGTGGCAGCACAACTCCATTTGTCTCACTGACTTCACACACCATCAGGCTGACAGGCAGCTCTCAAGCAAACTCAGATTTCGCAAAGTATGCTTAATGCCATTTGAGTGCCTTTTCCTGAAATGCAGCTTGGTGAGCATCCCACACAAACGAAGGCTCCACAGCCGGGTTTCACATGCCACCAACTCCACATTCAGAAACCACTTCAGCACCAAAGCCGTTTTCAGCTAGCCCTAAATACAAAGGCCCTAGACACAAATGTTGCTGTAAGAGCTAATTCCATCAAGCAACACTGCATGTTGCTGAATTGCATATTGAAGAAGAATCAGCCGAGTGGTTCTTGTGGCAGCACAACTCCATTTGGCTCACTGACTTCACACACCATCAGGCTGACAGGCAGCTCTCAAGCAAACTACGAGTTCACACACTATGCTTAATGCCGTTTGAGTGCATTGTCCTGAAATGCAGCTTGGTGAGCATCCCACACAACGAAGTCTCCACAGCCGGGTTTCACATGCCAACAACTCCACATTCAGAAACCACTTCAGCGCAAAGCCGTTTTCAGCTAGCCCTAAATACAAAGGCCCTAGACACAAATGTTGCTGTAAGAGCTAATTCCATCAAGCAACACTGCATGTTGCTGAATTGCATATTGAAGAAGAATCAGCCGAGTGGTTCTTGTGATAGCACAACTCCATTTGGCTCACTGACTTCACTACCATCAGGCTGACAGGCAGCTCTCAAGCAAACTACGAGTTCACACACTATGCTTAATGCCGTTTGAGTGCATTGTCCTGAAATGCAGCTTGGTGAGCATCCCACACAAACGAAGGCTCCACAGCCGGGTTTCACATGCCACCAACTCCACATTCAGAAACCACTTCAGCGCCAAAGCCGTTTTCAGCTAGCCCTAAATACAAAGGCGCTAGACGCAAATGTTGCTGTAAGAGCTAATTCCATCAAGCAACACTGCATGTTGCTCAATTGCATATTGAAGAAGAATCAGCTGAGTGGTTCTTGTGGCAGCACAACTCCATTTGGCTCACTGACTTCACACACCATCAGGCTGATAGGCAGCTCTCAAGCAAACTACGAGTTCACACACTATGCTTAATGCCGTTTGAGTGCATTGTCCTGAAATGCAGCTTGGTGAGCATCCCACACAAATGAAGGCTACACAGCCGGGTTTCACATGCCAACAACTCCACATTCAGAAACCACTTCAGCGCCAAAGCCGTTTTCAGCTAGCCCTAAATACAAAGGCCCTAGACACAAATGTTGCTGTAAGAGCTAATTCCATCAAGCAACACTGCATGTTGCTGAATTGCATATTGAAGAAGAATCAGCCGAGTGATTCTTGTGCCAGCACAACTCCATTTGGCTCACTGACTTCACACACCATCAGGCTGACAGGCAGCTCTCAAGCAAACTACGAGTTCACACACTATGCTTAATGCCGTTTGAGTGCATTGTCCTGAAATGCAGCTTGGTGAGCATCCCACACAAACGAAGCCTCCACAGCCGGGTTTCACATGCCACCAACTGCACATTCAGAAACCACTTCAGCGCCAATGCCGTTTTCAGCTAGCCCTAAATACAAAGGCGCTAGACGCAAATGTTGCTGTAAGAGCTAATTCCATCAAGCAACACTGCATGTTGCTGAATTGCATATTGAAGAAGAATCAGCCGAGTGGTTCTTGTGGCAGCACAACTCCATTTGGCTCACTGACTTCACACACCATCAGGCTGACAACCAGCTAGCTCTCAAGCAAACTCCGATTTCGCACACTATGCTTAATGCCGCTTGAGTGCATTGTCCTGAAATGCAGCTTGGTGAGCATCCCACACAAACGAAGGCTCCACACTGGGATTCACATGCCAACAACTCCACATTCAGAAACCACTTCAGCGCCAAAGCCGTTTTCAGCTAGCCCTAAATACAAAGGCGCTAGACGCAAATGTTGCTGTAAGAGCTAATTCCATCAAGCAACACTGCATGTTGCTGAATTGCATATTGAAGAAGAATCAGCCGAGTGGTTCTTGTGGCAGCACAACTCCATTTGGCTCACTGACTTCACACACCATCAGGCTGACAAGCAGCTAGCTCTCAAGCAAACTCCGATTTCGTACACTATGCTTAATGCCGCTTGAGTGCATTGTCCTGAAATGCAGCTTGGTGAGCATCCCACACAAACGAAGGCTCCACAGGCGGGTTTCACAGGCACCAACTCCACATTCAGAAACCACTTCAGCGCCAAAGCCGTTTTCAGCTAGCCCTAAATACAAAGGCGCTAGACGCAAATGTTGCTGTAAGAGCTAATTCCATCAAGCAACACTGCATGTTGCTGAATTGCATATTGAAGAAGAATCAGCCGAGTGGTTCTTGTGGCAGCACAACTCCATTTGTCTCACTGACTTCACACACCATCAGGCTGACAGGCAGCTCTCAAGCAAACTCAGATTTCGCAAAGTATGCTTAATGCCATTTGAGTGCCTTTTCCTGAAATGCAGCTTGGTGAGCATCCCACACAAACGAAGGCTCCACAGCCGGGTTTCACATGCCACCAACTCCACATTCAGAAACCACTTCAGCACCAAAGCCGTTTTCAGCTAGCCCTAAATACAAAGGCCCTAGACACAAATGTTGCTGTAAGAGCTAATTCCATCAAGCAACACTGCATGTTGCTGAATTGCATATTGAAGAAGAATCAGCCGAGTGGTTCTTGTGGCAGCACAACTCCATTTGGCTCACTGACTTCACACACCATCAGGCTGACAGGCAGCTCTCAAGCAAACTACGAGTTCACACACTATGCTTAATGCCGTTTGAGTGCATTGTCCTGAAATGCAGCTTGGTGAGCATCCCACACAAACGAAGTCTCCACAGCCGGGTTTCACATGCCAACAACTCCACATTCAGAAACCACTTCAGCGCCAAAGCCGTTTTCAGCTAGCCCTAAATACAAAGGCCCTAGACACAAATGTTGCTGTAAGAGCTAATTCCATCAAGCAACACTGCATGTTGCTGAATTGCATATTGAAGAAGAATCAGCCGAGTGGTTCTTGTGATAGCACAACTCCATTTGGCTCACTGACTTCACTACCATCAGGCTGACAGGCAGCTCTCAAGCAAACTACGAGTTCACACACTATGCTTAATGCCGTTTGAGTGCATTGTCCTGAAATGCAGCTTGGTGAGCATCCCACACAAACGAAGGCTCCACAGCCGGGTTTCACATGCCACCAACTCCACATTCAGAAACCACTTCAGCGCCAAAGCCGTTTTCAGCTAGCCCTAAATACAAAGGCGCTAGACGCAAATGTTGCTGTAAGAGCTAATTCCATCAAGCAACACTGCATGTTGCTCAATTGCATATTGAAGAAGAATCAGCTGAGTGGTTCTTGTGGCAGCACAACTCCATTTGGCTCACTGACTTCACACACCATCAGGCTGATAGGCAGCTCTCAAGCAAACTACGAGTTCACACACTATGCTTAATGCCGTTTGAGTGCATTGTCCTGAAATGCAGCTTGGTGAGCATCCCACACAAATGAAGGCTACACAGCCGGGTTTCACATGCCAACAACTCCACATTCAGAAACCACTTCAGCGCCAAAGCCGTTTTCAGCTAGCCCTAAATACAAAGGCCCTAGACACAAATGTTGCTGTAAGAGCTAATTCCATCAAGCAACACTGCATGTTGCTGAATTGCATATTGAAGAAGAATCAGCCGAGTGATTCTTGTGCCAGCACAACTCCATTTGGCTCACTGACTTCACACACCATCAGGCTGACAGGCAGCTCTCAAGCAAACTACGAGTTCACACACTATGCTTAATGCCGTTTGAGTGCATTGTCCTGAAATGCAGCTTGGTGAGCATCCCACACAAACGAAGCCTCCACAGCCGGGTTTCACATGCCACCAACTGCACATTCAGAAACCACTTCAGCGCCAATGCCGTTTTCAGCTAGCCCTAAATACAAAGGCGCTAGACGCAAATGTTGCTGTAAGAGCTAATTCCATCAAGCAACACTGCATGTTGCTGAATTGCATATTGAAGAAGAATCAGCCGAGTGGTTCTTGTGGCAGCACAACTCCATTTGGCTCACTGACTTCACACACCATCAGGCTGACAACCAGCTAGCTCTCAAGCAAACTCCGATTTCGCACACTATGCTTAATGCCGCTTGAGTGCATTGTCCTGAAATGCAGCTTGGTGAGCATCCCACACAAACGAAGGCTCCACACTGGGATTCACATGCCAACAACTCCACATTCAGAAACCACTTCAGCGCCAAAGCCGTTTTCAGCTAGCCCTAAATACAAAGGCGCTAGACGCAAATGTTGCTGTAAGAGCTAATTCCATCAAGCAACACTGCATGTTGCTGAATTGCATATTGAAGAAGAATCAGCCGAGTGGTTCTTGTGGCAGCACAACTCCATTTGGCTCACTGACTTCACACACCATCAGGCTGACAAGCAGCTAGCTCTCAAGCAAACTCCGATTTCGTACACTATGCTTAATGCCGCTTGAGTGCATTGTCCTGAAATGCAGCTTGGTGAGCATCCCACACAAACGAAGGCTCCACAGGCGGGTTTCACAGGCACCAACTCCACATTCAGAAACCACTTCAGCGCCAAAGCCGTTTTCAGCTAGCCCTAAATACAAAGGCGCTAGACGCAAATGTTGCTGTAAGAGCTAATTCCATCAAGCAACACTGCATGTTGCTGAATTGCATATTGAAGAAGAATCAGTCGAGTGGTTCTTGTGGCAGCACAACTCCATTTGTCTCACTGACTTCACACACCATCAGGCTGACAGGCAGCTCTCAAGCAAACTCAGATTTCGCAAAGTATGCTTAATGCCGTTTGAGTGCCTTGTCCTGAAATGCAGCTTGGTGAGCATCCCACACAAACGAAGCCTCCACAGCCGGGTTTCACATGCCACCAACTCCACATTCAGAAACCACTTCAGCGCCAAAGCCGTTTTCAGCTAGCCCTAAATACAAAGGCCCTAGACACAAATGTTGCTGTAAGAGCTAATTCCATCAAGTAACACTGCATGTTGCTGAATTGCATATTGAAGAAGAATCAGCCGAGTGGTTCTTGTGGCAGCACAACTCCATTTGGCTCACTGACTTCACACACCATCAGGCTGACAGGCAGCTCTCAAGCAAACTACGAGTTCACACACTATGCTTAATGCCGTTTGAGTGCATTGTCCTGAAATGCAGCTTGGTGAGCATCCCACACAAACGAAGTCTCCACAGGCGGGTTTCACATGCCACCAACTCCACATTCAGAAACCACTTCAGCGCCAAAGCCGTTTTCAGCTAGCCCTAAATACAAAGGCCCTAGACACAAATGTTGCTGTAAGAGCTAATTCCATCAAGCAACACTGCATGTTGCTGAATTGCATATTGAAGAAGAATCAGCCGAGTGGTTCTTGTGATAGCACAACTCCATTTGGCTCACTGACTTCACTACCATCAGGCTGACAGGCAGCTCTCAAGCAAACTACGAGTTCACACACTATGCTTAATGCCGTTTGAGTGCATTGTCCTGAAATGCAGCTTGGTGAGCATCCCACACAAACGAAGGCTCCAAAGCCGGGTTTCACATGCCACCAACTCCACATTCAGAAACCACTTCAGCGCCAAAGCCGTTTTCAGCTAGCCCTAAATACAAAGGCCCTAGACACAAATGTTGCTGTAAGAGCTAATTCCGTCAAGCAACACTGCATGTTGCTGAATTGCATATTGAAGAAGAATCAGCCGAGTGGTTCTCGTGGCAGCACAACTCCATTTGGCTCACTGACTTCACACACCATCAGGCTGACAAGCAGCTCTCAAGCAAACTACGAGTTCATACACTATGCTTAATGCCGTTTGAGTGCATTGTCCTGAAATGCAGCTTGGTGAGCATCCCACACAAACGAAAGCTACACAGCCAGGTTTCACATGCCACCAACTCCACATTCAGAAACCACTTCAGCGCCAAAGCCGTTTTCAGCTAGCCCTAAATACAAAGGCCCTAGACGCAAATGTTGCTGTAAGAGCTAATTCCATCAAGCAACACTGCATGTTGCTGAATTGCATATTGAAGAAGAATCAGCCGGGTGGTTCTCGTGGCAGCACAACTCCATTTGGCTCACTGACTTCACACACCATCAGGCTGAAAGTCAGCTAACTCTCTTGCAAACTCAGATTTCTCAAAGTATGCTTAATGCCATTTGAGTGCCTTGTCCTGAAATGCAGCTTGGTGAGCATCCCACACAAACGAAGGCTACACAGCCGGGTTTCACATGCCAACAACTCCACATTCAGAAAGCACTTCAGCGCCAAAGCCGTTTTCAGCTAGCCCTAAATACAAAGGCGCTAGACGCAAATGTTGCTGTAAGAGCTAATTCCATCAAGCAACACTGCATGTTGCTGAATTGCATATTGAAGAAGAATCAGCCGAGTGGTTCTTGTGGCAGCACAACTCCATTTGGCTCACTGACTTCACACACCATCAGGCTGACAGGCAGCTCTCAAGTAAACTCCGATTTCACAAAATATGCTTAATGCCATTTGAGTGCCTTGTCCTGAAATGCAGCTTGGTGAGCATCCCACACAAACGAAGGCTCCACAGCCGGGTTTCACATGCCACCAACTCCACATTCAGAAACTACTTCAGCGCCAAAACCGTTTTCAGCTAGCCCTAAATACAAAGGCACTAGACGCAAAGGTTGCTGTAAGAGCTAATTCCATCAAGCAACACTGCATGTTGCTGAATTGCATATTGAAGAAGAATCAGCCGAGTGGTTCTTGTGGCAGCACAACTCCATTTGGCTCACTGACTTCACACACCATCAGGCTGACAGGCAGCTCTCAAGCAAACTACGAGTTCACACACTATGCTTAATGCCGTTTGAGTGCATTGTCCTGAAATGCAGCTTGGTGAGCATCCCACACAAACGAAGGCTCCACAGCCGGGTTTCACATGCCACCAACTCCACATTCAGAAACCACTTCAGCGCCAAAGCCGTTATCAGCTAGCCCTAAATACAAAGGCGCTAGACGCAAATGTTGCTGTAAGAGCTAATTCCATCAAGGAACACTGCATGTTGCTGAATTGCATATTGAAGAAGAATCAGCTAAGTGGTTCTTGTGGCAGCACAACTCCATTTGGCTCACTGACTTCACACACCATCAGGCTGACAGGCAGCTCTCAAGCAAACTCAGATTTCGCAAAGTATGCTTAATGCCATTTGAGTGCATTGTCCTGAAATGCAGCTTGGTGAGCATCCCACACAAATGAAGGCTCCACAGCCGGGTTTCACATGCCAACAACTCCACATTCAGAAACCACTTCAGCGCCAAAGCCGTTATCAGCTAGCCCTAAATACAAAGGCGCTAGACGCAAATGTTGCTGTAAGAGCTAATTCCATCAAGCAACACTGCATGTTGCTGAATTGCATATTGAAGAAGAGTCAGCCGAGTGGTTCTTGTGGCAGCACAACTCCATTTGGCTCACTGACTTCACACACCATCAGGCTGACAGGCAGCTCTCAAGCAAACTACGAGTTCACACACTATGCTTAATGCCGTTTGAGTGCATTGTCCTGAAATGCAGCTTGGTGAGCATCCCACACAAACGAAGGCTCCACAGCCGGGTTTCACATGCCACCAACTCCACATTCAGAAACCACTTCAGCGCCAAAGCCGTTTTCAGCTAGCCCTAAATACAAAGGCGCTAGACGCAAATGTTGCTGTAAGAGCTAATTCCATCAAGCAACACTGCATGTTGCTGAATTGCATATTGAAGAAGAATCAGCCGAGTGGTTCTTGTGATAGCACAACTCCATTTGGCTCACTGACTTCACACACCATCAGGCTGACAGGCAGCTCTCAAGCAAACTGTATCTTCACACACTATGCTTAATGCCGCTTGAGTGCATTGTCCTGAAATGCAGCTTGGTGAGCATCCCACACAAACGAAGGCCCCACAGCCGGGTTTCACATGCAACCAACTCCACATTCAGAAACTACTTCAGTGCCAAAGCCGTTTTCAGCTAGCCCTAAATACAAAGGCGCTAGACGCAAATGTTGCTGTAAGAGCTAATTCCATCAAGCAACACTGCATGTTGCTGAATTGCATATTGAAGAAGAATCAGCCGAGTGGTTCTTGTGGCAGCACAACTCCATTTGGCTCACTGACTTCACACACCATCTGGCTGACAGGCAGCTCTCAAGCAAACTACGAGTTCACACACTATGCTTAATGCCGTTTGAGTGCATTGTCCTGAAATGCAGCTTGGTGAGCATCCCACACAAACGAAGGCTCCACAGCCGGGTTTCACCTGCCACCAACTCCACATTCAGAAACCACTTCAGCGCCAAAGCCGTTTTCAGCTAGCCCTAAATACAAAGGCTCTAGACGCAAATGTTGCTGTAAGAGCTAATTCCATCAAGCAACACTGCATGTTGCTGAATTGCATATTGAAGAAGAATCAGCCGAATGGTTCTTGTGGCAGCACAACTCCATTTGGCTCACTGACTTCACACACCATCAGGCTGACAGGCAGCTAGCTCTCAAGCAAACTCAGATTTCGCACACTATGCTTAATGCCATTTGAGTGCCTTGTCCTGAAATGCAGCTTGGTGAGCATCCCACACAAACGAAGGCTCCACAGCCGGGTTTCACATGCCACCAACTCCACATTCAGAAACCACTTCAGCGCCAAAGCCGTTTTCAGCTAGCCCTAAATACAAAGGCCCTAGACCCAAATGTTGCTGTAAGAGCTAATTCCATCAAGCAACACTGCATGTTGCTGAATTGCATATTGAAGAAGAATCAGCCGAGTGGTTCTTGTGGCAGCACAACTCCATTTGGCTCACTGACTTCACACACCATCAGGCTGACAGGCAGCTCTCAAGCAAACTACGAGTTCATACACTATGCTTAATGCCGTTTGAGTGCATTGTCCTGAAATGCAGCTTGGTGAGCATCCCACACAAACGAAGGCTCCACAGGCGGGTTTCACATGCCACCAACTCCACATTCAGAAATCACTTCAGCGCCAAAGCCGTTTTCAGCTAGCCCTAAATACAAAGGCGCTAGATGCAAATGTTGCTGTAAGAGCTAATTCCGTCAAGCAACACTGCATGTTGCTGAATTGCATATTGAAGAAGAATCAGCCGAATGGTTCTTGTGGCAGCACAACTCCATTTGGCTCACTGACTTCACACACCGTCAGGCTGACAGGCAGCTCTCAAGCAAACTACGAGTTCACACACTATGCTTAATGCCGTTTGAGTGCATTGTCCTGAAATGCAGCTTGGTGAGCATCCCACACAAACGAAGGCTCCACACTGGGTTTCACATGCCAACAACTCCACATTCAGAAACCACTTCAGCGCCAAAGCCGTTTTCAGCTAGCCCTAAATACAAAGGACCTAGACACAAATGTTGCTGTAAGAGCTAATTCCATCAAGCAACACTGCATGTTGCTGAATTGCATATTGAAGAAGAATCAGCCGAGTGGTTCTCGTGGCAGCACAACTCCATTTGGCTCACTGACTTCACACTCCAGCAGGCTGACAGGCAGCTCTCAAGCAAACTACGAGTTCACACACTATGCTTAATGACGTTTGAGTGCATTGTCCTGAAATGCAGCTTGGTGAGCATCCCACACAAACGAAGGCTCCACAGCCGGGTTTCACATGCCACCAACTCCACATTCAGAAACCACTTCAGCGCCAAAGCCGTTTTCAGCTAGCCCTAAACACAAAGGCGCTAGACCCAAATGTTGCTGTAAGAGCTAATTCCATCAAGCAACACTGCATGTTGCTGAATTGCATATTGAAGAAGAATCAGCCGAGTGGTTCTTGTGGCAGCACAACTCCATTTGGCTCACTGACTTCACACACCATCAGGCTGACAGGCAGCTCTCAAGTAAACTCCGATTTCGCACACTATGCTTAATGCCGTTTGAGTGCATTGTCCTGAAATGCAGCTTGGTGAGCATCCCACACAAACGAAGGCTCCACAGCCGGGTTTCACATGCCAACAACTCCACATTCAGAAACTACTTCAGCGCCAAAGCCGTTTTCAGCTAGCCCTAAATACAAAGGCCCTAGACACAAATGTTGCTGTAAGAGCTAATTCCATCAAGCAACACTGCATGTTGCTGAATTGCATATTGAAGAAGAATCAGCCGAGTGGTTCTTGTGGCAGCACAACTCCATTTGGCTCACTGACTTCACACACCATCAGGCTGACAGGCAGCTCTCAAGAAAACTACGAGTTCACACACTATGCTTAATGCCGTTTGAGTGCATTGTCCTGAAATGCAGCTTGGTGAGCATCCCACACAAACGAAGGCTCCACAGCCGGGTTTCACATGCCAACAACTCCACATTCAGAAACCACTTCAGCGCCAAAGCCGTTTTCAGCTAGCCCTAAATACAAAGGACCTAGACACAAATGTTGCTGTAAGAGCTAATTCCATCAAGCAACACTGCATGTTGCTGAATTGCATATTGAAGAAGAATCAGCCGAGTGGTTCTTGTGGCAGCACAACTCCATTTGGCTCACTGACTTCACACTCCATCAGGCTGACAGGCAGCTCTCAAGCAAACTACGAGTTCACACACTATGCTTAATGACGTTTGAGTGCATTGTCCTGAAATGCAGCTTGGTGAGCACCCCACACAAACGAAGGCTCCACAGCCGGGTTTCACATGCCACCAACTCCACATTCAGAAACCACTTCAGCGCCAAAGCCGTTTTCAGCTAGCCCTAAACACAAAGGCCATAGACGCAAATGTTGCTGTAAGAGCTAATTCCATCAAGCAACACTGCATGTTGCTGAATTGCATATTGAAGAAGAATCAGCCGAGTGGTTCTTGTGGCAGCACAACTCCATTTGTCTCACTGACTTCACACACCATCAGGCTGACAGGCAGCTCTCAAGTAAACTCCGATTTCGCACACTATGCTTAATGCCGTTTGAGTGCATTGTCCTGAAATGCAGCTTGGTGAGCATCCCACACAAACGAAGGCTCCACAGGCGGGTTTCACATGCCAACAACTCCACATTCAGAAACTACTTCAGCGCCAAAGCCGTTTTCAGCTAGCCCTAAATACAAAGACTCTAGACGCAAAGGTTGCTGTAAGAGCTAATTCCATCAAGCAACACTGCATGTTGCTGAATTGCATATTGAAGAAGAATCAGCCGAGTGGTTCTTGTGGCAGCACAACTCCATTTGGCTCACTGACTTCACACACCATCAGGCTGACAGGCAGCTCTCAAGTAAACTCCGAATTCGCACACTATGCTTAATGCCGTTTGAGTGCCTTGTCCTGAAATGCAGCTTGGTGAGCATCCCACACAAACGAAGGCTACACAGCCGGGTTTCACATGCCACCAACTCCACATTCAGAAACCACTTCAGCGCCAAAGCCGTTTTCAGCTAGCCCTAAATACAAAGGCGCTAGACGCAAATGTTGCTGTAAGAGCTAATTCCATCAAGCAACACTGCATGTTGCTGAATTGCATATTGAAGAAGAATCAGCCGAGTGGTTCTCGTGGCAGCACAACTCCATTTGGCTCACTGACTTCACACACCATCAGGCTGACAGGCAGCTCTCAAGCAAACTACGAGTTCACACACTATGCTTAATGACGTTTGAGTGCATTGTCCTGAAATGCAGCTTGGTGAGCATCCCACACAAACGAAGGCTCCACAGCCGGGTTTCACATGCCAACAACTCCACATTCAGAAACCACTTCAGCACCAAAGCCGTTTTCAGCTAGCCCTAAACACAAAGGCCATAGACGCAAATGTTGCTGTAAGAGCTAATTCCATCAAGCAACACTGCATGTTGCTGAATTGCATATTGAAGAAGAATCAGCCGAGTGGTTCTTGTGGCAGCACAACTCCATTTGGCTCACTGACTTCACACACCATCAGGCTGACAGGCAGCTCTCAAGTAAACTCCGATTTCGCACACTATGCTTAATGCCGTTTGAGTGCATTGTCCTGAAATGCAGCTTAGTCAGCATCCCACACAAACGAAGGCTCCACAGCCGGGTTTCACATGCCAACAACTCCACATTCAGAAACTACTTCAGCGCCAAAGCCGTTTTCAGCTAGCCCTAAATACAAAGGCCCTAGACACAAATGTTGCTGTAAGAGCTAATTCCATCAAGCAACACTGCATGTTGCTGAATTGCATATTGAAGAAGAATCAGCCGAGTGGTTCTTGTGGCAGCACAACTCCATTTGGCTCACTGACTTCACACACCATCAGGCTGACAGGCAGCTCTCAAGCAAACTACGAGTTCACACACTATGCTTAATGCCGCTTGAGTGCATTGTCCTGAAATGCAGCTTGGTGAGCATCCCACACAAACAAAGGCTCCACAGGCGGGTTTCACATGCCACCAACTCCACATTCAGAAACCACTTCAGCGCCAAAGCCGTTTTCAGCTAGCCCTAAATACAAAGGCGCTAGACGCAAAGGTTGCTGTAAGAGCTAATTCCATCAAGCAACACTGCATGTTGCTGAATTGCATATTGAAGAAGAATCAGCCGAGTGGTTCTCGTGGCAACACAACTCCATTTGGCTCACTGACTTCACACACCATCAGGCTGACAGGCAGCTCTCAACCAAACTACGAGTTCACACACTATGCTTCATGCCGTTTGAGTGCATTGTCCTGAAATGCAGCTTGGTGAGCATCCCACACAAACGAAGGCTCCACAGCCGGGTTTCACATGCCACCAACTCCACATTCAGAAACCACTTCAGCGCCAAAGCCGTTTTCAGCTAGCCCTAAATACAAAGGCGCTAGACGCAAAGGTTGCTGTAAGAGCTAATTCCATCAAGCAACACTGCATGTTGCTGAATTGCATATTGAAGAAGAATCAGCCGAGTGGTTCTTGTGGCAGCACAACTCCATTTGGCTCACTAACTTCACACACCATCAGGCTGACAGGCAGCTCTCAAGCAAACTACGAGTTCACACACTATGTTTAATGCCGTTTGAGTGCATTGTCATGAAATGCAGCTTGGTGAGCATCCCACACAAACGAAGGCTCCACAGCCGGGTTTCACATGCCACCATCTCCACATTCAGAAAACCCTTAAGCGCCAAAGCCGTTTTCAGCTAGCCCTAAATACAAAGGCTCTAGACGCAAATGTTGCTGTAAGAGCTAATTCCGTCAAGCAACACTGCATGTTGCTGAATTGCATATTGAAGAAGAATCAGCCGAGTGGTTCTTGTGGCAGCACAACTCCATTTGGCTCACTGACTTCACACACCATCAGGCTGACAGGCAGCTAGCTCCCTAACAAACTCAGATTTTGCACATTATGCTTAATGCCATTTGAGTGCCTTGTCCTGAAATGCAGCTTGGTGAGCTTCCCACACAAACGAAGGCTCCAGAGCCGGGTTTCACATGCCACCAGCTCCACATTCAGAAACTGCTTCAGCGCCAAAGCCGTTTTCAGCTAGCCCTAAATACAAAGGCGCTAGACGCAAATGTTGCTGTAAGAGCTAATTCCATCAAGCAACACTGCATGTTGCTGAATTGCATATTGAAGAAGAATCAGCCGAGTGGTTCTTGTGGCAGCACAACTCCATTTGGCTCACTGACTTCACACACCATCAGGCTGACAGGCATCTCTCAAGCAAACTCAGATTTCGCAAAGTATGCTTAATGCCATTTGAGTGCCTTGTCCTGAAATGCAGCTTGGTTAGCATCCCACACAAACGAAGGCTCCACAGCCGGGTTTCACATGCCACCAACTCCACATTCAGAAACCACTTCAGTGCCAAAGCCGTTTTCAGCTAGCCCTAAATACAAAGGCGCTAGACGCAAATGTTCCTGTAAGAGCTAATTCCATCAAGCAACACTGCATGTTGCTGAATTGCATATTGAAGAAGAATCAGCCGAGTGGTTCTTGTGGCAGCACAACTCCATTTGGCTCACTGACTTCACACACCATCAGGCTGACAGGCAGCTCTCAAGCAAACTACGAGTTCACACACTATGTTTAATGCCGTTTGAGTGCATTGTCCTGAAATGCAGCTTGGTGAGCATCCCACACAAACGAAGGCTCCACAGCCGGGTTTCACATGCCACCATCTCCACATTCAGAAACCCCTTCAGCGCCAAAGCCGTTTTCAGCTAGCCCTAAATACAAAGGCTCTAGACGCAAATGTTGCTGTAAGAGCTAATTCCATCAAGCAACACTGCATGTTGTTGAATTGCATATTGAAGAAGAATCAGCCGAGTGGTTCTCGTGGCAGCACAACTCCATTTGGCTCACTGACTTCACACACCATCAGGCTGACAGGCAGCTCTCAAGCAAACTCAGATTTCGCAAAGTATGCTTAATGCCATTTGAGTGCCTTGTCCTGAAATGCAGCTTGGTGAGCATCCCACACAAACGAAGGCTCCACAGCCGGGTTTCACATGCCAACAACTCCACATTCAGAAACCACTTCAGCGCCAAAGCCGTTTTCAGCTAGCCCTAAATACAAAGGCCCTAGACACAAATGTTGCTGTAAGAGCTAATTCCATCAAGCAACACTGCATGTTGCTGAATTGCATATTGAAGAAGAATCAGCCGAGTGGTTCTTGTGGCAGCACAACTCCATTTGGCTCACTGACTTCACACTCCATCAGGCTAACAGGCAGCTCTCAAGCAAACTACGAGTTCACACACTATGCTTAATGACGTTTGAGTGCATTGTCCTGAAATGCAGCTTGGTGAGCATCCCACACAAACGAAGGCTCCACAGCCGGGTTTCACATGCCACCAACTCCACATTCAGAAACCACTTCAGCGCCAAAGCCGTTTTCAGCTAGCCCTAAACACAAAGGCCATAGACGCAAATGTTGCTGTAAGAGCTAATTCCATCAAGCAACACTGCATGTTGCTGAATTGCATATTGAAGAAGAATCAGCCGAGTGGTTCTTGTGGCAGCACAACTCCATTTGGCTCACTGACTTCACACACCATCAGGCTGACAGGCAGCTCTCAAGTAAACTCCGATTTCGCACACTATGCTTAATGCCGTTTGAGTGCATTGTCCTGAAATGCAGCTTGGTGAGCATCCCACACAAACGAAGGCTCCACAGCCGGGTTTCACATGCCAACAACTCCACATTCAGAAACTACTTCAGCGCCAAAGCCGTTTTCAGCTAGCCCTAAATACAAAGACTCTAGACGCAAAGGTTGCTGTAAGAGCTAATTCCATCAAGCAACACTGCATGTTGCTGAATTGCATATTGAAGAAGAATCAGCCGAGTGGTTCTTGTGGCAGCACAACTCCATTTGGCTCACTGACTTCACACACCATCAGGCTGACAGGCAGCTCTCAAGTAAACTCCGATTTCGCACACTATGCTTAATGCCGTTTGAGTGCCTTGTCCTGAAATGCAGCTTGGTGAGCATCCCACACAAACGAAGGCTCCACAGCCGGGTTTCACATGCCACCAACTCCACATTCAGAAACCACTTCAGCGCCAAAGCCGTTTTCAGCTAGCCCTAAATACAAAGGCGCTAGACGCAAATGTTCCTGTAAGAGCTAATTCCATCAAGCAACACTGCATGTTGCTGAATTGCATATTGAAGAAGAATCAGCCGAGTGGTTCTTGTGGCAGCACAACTCCATTTGGCTCACTGACTTCACACACCATCAGGCTGACAGGCAGCTAGCTCTCAAGCAAGCTCAGATTTTGCAAAGTATGCTTAATGCTGTTTGAGTGCCTTGTCCTGAAATGCAGCTTGGTGAGCATCCCACACAAACGAAGGCTACACAGCCGGGTTTCACATGCCACCAACTCCACATTCAGAAACCACTTCAGCGCCAAAGCCGTTTTCAGCTAGCCCTAAATACAAAGGCGCTAGACGCAAATGTTGCTGTAAGAGCTAATTCCATCAAGCAACACTGCATGTTGCTGAATTGCATATTGAAGAAGAATCAGCCGAGTGGTTCTCGTGGCAGCACAACTCCATTTGGCTCACTGACTTCACACACCATCAGGCTGACAGGCAGCTCTCAAGCAAACTACGAGTTCACACACTATGCTTAATGACGTTTGAGTGCATTGTCCTGAAATGCAGCTTGGTGAGCATCCCACACAAACGAAGGCTCCACAGCCGGGTTTCACATGCCAACAACTCCACATTCAGAAACCATTCAGCACCAAAGCCGTTTTCAGCTAGCCCTAAACACAAAGGCCATAGACGCAAATGTTGCTGTAAGAGCTAATTCCATCAAGCAACACTGCATGTTGCTGAATTGCATATTGAAGAAGAATCAGCCGAGTGGTTCTCGTGGCAGCACAACTCCATTTGGCTCACTGACTTCACACACCATCAGGCTGTCAGGCAGCTCTCAAACAAACTCAGATTTCGCACACTATGCTTAATGCCGTTTGAGTGCCTTGTCCTGAAATGCAGCTTGGTGAGCATCCCACACAAACGAAGGCTCCACAGGCGGTTTTCACATGCCACCAGCTCCACATTCAGAAACCACTTCAGCGCCAAAGCCGTTTTCAGCTAGCCCTAAATACAAAGGACCTAGACACAAATGTTGCTGTAAGAGCTAATTCCATCAAGCAACACAGTATGTTGCTGAATTGCATATTGAAGAAGAATCAGCCGAGTGGTTCTCGTGGCAACACAACTCCATTTGGCTCACTGACTTCACACACCATCAGGCTGACAGGCAGCTCTCAACCAAACTACGAGTTCACACACTATGCTTCATGCCGTTTGAGTGCATTGTCCTGAAATGCAGCTTGGTGAGCATCCCACACAAACGAAGGCTCCACAGCCGGGTTTCACATGCCACCAACTCCACATTCAGAAACTACTTCAGCGCCAAAGCCATTTTCAGCTAGCCCTAAATAAAAAGGCGCTAGACGCAAATGTTGCTGTAAGAGCTAATTCCATCAAGCAACACTGCATGTTGCTGAATTGCATATTGAAGAAGAATCAGCCGAGTGGTTCTTGTGGCAGCACAACTCCATTTGGCTCACTGACTTCACTACCATCAGGCTGACAGGCAGCTCTCAAGCAAACTACGAGTTCACACACTATGCTTAATGCCGTTTGAGTGCATTGTCCTGAAATGAAGCTTGGTGAGCATCCCACACAAACGAAGGCTCCACAGCCGGGTTTCACATGCCACCATCTCCACATTCAGAAAACCATTCAGCGCCAAAGCCGTTTTCAGCTAGCCCTAAATACAAAGGCTCTAGATGCAAATGTTGCTGTAAGAGCTAATTCCGTCAAGCAACACTGCATGTTGCTGAATTGCATATTGAAGAAGAATCAGCCGAGTGGTTCTTGTGGCAGCACAACTCCATTTGGCTCACTGACTTCACACACCATCAGGCTGACAGGCAGCTAGCTCTCTAGCAAACTCAGATTTTGCACACTATGCTTAATGCCATTTGAGTGCCTTGTCCTGAAATGCAGCTTGGTGAGCATCCCACACAAACGAAGGCTACACACCCGGGTTTCACATGCCACCAACTCCACATTCAGAAACCACTTCAGCGCCAAAGCCATTTTCAGCTAGCCCTAAATACAAAGGCCCTAGACACAAATGTTGCTGTAAGAGCTAATTCCATCAAGCAACACTGCATGTTGCTGAATTGCATATTGAAGAAGAATCAGCCGAGTGGTTCTTGTGGCAGCACAACTCCATTTGGCTCACTGACTTCACACACCATCAGGCTGACAGGCAGCTCTCAAGCAAACTACGAGTTCACACGCTATACTTAATGCCGTTTGAGTGCATTGTCCTGAAATGCATCTTGGTGAGCATCCCACACAAACGAAGGCTCCACAGCCGGGTTTCACATGCCAACAACTCCACATTCAGAAACCACTTCAGCGCCAAAGCCGTTTTCAGCTAGACCTAAATACAAAGGACCTAGATACAAATGTTGCTGTAAGAGCTAATTCCATCAAGCAACACTGCATGTTGCTGAATTGCATATTGAAGAAGAATCAGCAGAGTGGTTCTTGTAGCAGCACAACTCCATTTGGCTCACTGACTTCACACACCATCAGGCTGACAGGCAGCTAGCTCTCAAGCAAACTCAGAATTCGCAAAGTATGCTTAATGCCGTTTGAGTGCCTTTTCCTGAAATGCAGCTTGGTGAGCATCCCACACAAACGAAGGCTGTACAGCCGGGTTTCACATGCCACCAACTCCACATTCAGAAACCACTTCAGCACCAAAGCCGTTTTCAGCTAGCCCTAAATACAAAGGCGCTAGACGCAAATGTTGCTGTAAGAGCTAATTCCGTCAAGCAACACTGCATGTTGCTGAATTGCATATTGAAGAAGAATCAGCCGAGTGGTTCTCGTGGCAGCACAACTCCATTTGGCTCACTGACATCACTACCATCAGGCTGACAGGCAGCTCTCAAGCAAACTACGAGTTCACACACTATGCTTCATGCCGTTTGAGTGCATTGTCCTGAAATGCAGCTTGGTGAGCATCCCACACAAACGAAGTCTCCACAGGCGGGTTTCACATGCCACCAACTCCACATTCAGAAACTACTTCAGCGCCAAAGCCGTTTTCAGCTAGCCCTAAATACAAAGGCGCTAGACGCAAATGTTCCTGTGAGAGCTAATTCCATCAAGCAACACTGCATGTTGCTGAATTGCATATTGAAGAAGAATCAGCCGAGTGGTTCTTGTGGCAGCACAACTCCATTTGGCTCACTGACTTCACACACCATCAGGCTGACAGGCAGCTAGCTCTCAAGCAAACTCAGATTTCGCACAGTATGCTTAATGCCGTTTGAGTGCATTGTCCTGAAATGCAGCTTGGTGAGCATCCCACACAAACGAAGGCTCCACAGCCGGGTTTCACATGCCACCAACTCCACATTCAGAAACCACTTCAGCGCCAAAGCCGTTTTCAGCTAGCCCTAAATACAAAGGCCCTAGACACAAATGTTGCTGTAAGAGCTAATTCCATCAAGCAACACTGCATGTTGCTGAATTGCATATTGAAGAAGAATCAGCCGAGTGGTTCTCGTGGCAGCACAACACCATTTGGCTCACTGACTTCACACACCATCAGGCTGACAGGCAGCTCTCAAGCAAACTACGAGTTCACACACTATGCTTAATGCTGTTTGAGTGCATTGTCCTGAAATGCAGCTTGGTGAGCATCCCACACAAACGAAGGCTCCACAGCCGGGTTTCACATGCCAACAACTCCACATTCAGAAACCACTTCAGCGCCAAAGCCGTTTTCAGCTAGCCCTAAATACAAAGGCGCTAGACGCAAATGTTGCTGTAAGAGCTAATTCCATCAAGCAACACTGCATGTTGCTGAATTGCATATTGAAGAAGAATCAGCCGAGTGGTTCTCGTGGCAGCACAACTCCATTTGGCTCACTGACGTCACTACCATCAGGCTGACAGGCAGCTCTCAAGCAAACTACGAGTTCACACACTATGCTTAATGCCGTTTGAGTGCATTGTCCTGAAATGCAGCTTGGTGAGCATCCCACACAAACGAAGGCTCCACAGCCGGGTTTCACATGCCACCAACTCCACATTCAGAAACCACTTCAGCGCCAAAGCCGTTTTCAGCTAGCCCTAAATACAAAGGCGCTAGACGCAAAGGTTGCTGTAAGAGCTAATTCCATCAAGCAACACTGCATGTTGCTGAATTGCATATTGAAGAAGAATCAGCCAAGTGGTTCTTGTGGCAGCACAACTCCATTTGGCTCACTGACTTCACACACCATCAGGCTGACAGGCAGCTCTCAAGCAAACTACGAGTTCACACACTATGCTTAATGCCGTTTGAGTGCATTGTCCTGAAATGCAGCTTGGTGAGCATCCCACACAAACGAAGGCTCCACAGTCGGGTTTCACATGCCAACAACTCCACATTCAGAAACCACTTCAGCGCCAAAGCCGTTTTCAGCTAGCCCTAAATACAAAGGCGCTAGACGCAAATGTTGCTGTAAGAGCTAATTCCATCAAGCAACACTGCATGTTGCTGAATTGCATATTGAAGAAGAATCAGCCGAGTGGTTCTTGTGGCAGCACAACTCCATTTGGCTCACTGACTTCACACGCCATCTTGCTGACAGGCAGCTCTGAAGCAAACTACGAGTTCACACACTATGCTTAAAGCCGTTTGAGTGCATTGTCCTGAAATGCAGCTTGGTGAGCATCCCACACAAACGAAGGCTCCACAGCCGGGTTTCACATGCCACCAACCCCACATTCAGAAACCACTTCAGCGCCAAAGCCGTTTTCAGCTAGCCCTAAATACAAAGACTCTAGACGCAAAGGTTGCTGTAAGAGCTAATTCCATCAAGCAACACTGCATGTTGCTGAATTGCATATTGAAGAAGAATCAGCCGAGTGGTTCTCGTGGCAGCACAACTCCATTTGGCTCACTGACTTCACACACCATCAGGCTGACAGGCAGCTCTCAAGCAAACTACGAGTTCACACACTATGCTTAATGCCGTTTGAGTGCATTGTCCTGAAATGCAGCTTGGTGAGCATCCCACACAAACGAAGGCTCCACAGCCGGGTTTCACATGCCAACAACTCCACATTCAGAAACCACTTCAGCGCCAAAGCCGTTTTCAGCTAGCCCTAAATCCAAAGGCGCTAGACGCAAATGTTGCTGTAAGAGCTAATTCCATCAAGCAACACTGCATGTTGCTGAATTGCATATTGAAGAAGAATCAGCCGAGTGGTTCTTGTGGCAGCACAACTCCATTTGGCTCACTGACTTCACACACCATCAGGCTGACAGGCAGCTAGCTCTCAAGCAAACTCAGAATTTGCAAAGTATGCTTAATGCTGTTTGAGTGCCTTGTCCTGAAATGCAGCTTGGTGAGCATCCCACACAAACGAAGGCTACACACCCAGGTTTCACATGCCACCAACTCCACATTCAGAAACCACTTCAGCGCCAAAGCCGTTTTCAGCTAGCCCTAAATACAAAGGCGCTAGACACAAATGTTGCTGTAAGAGCTAATTCCATCAAGCAACACTGCATGTTGCTGAATTGCATATTGAAGAAGAATCAGCCGGGTGCTTCTCGTGGCAGCACAACTCCATTTGGCTCACTGACTTCACTACCATCAGGCTGACAGGCAGCTCTCAAGCAAACTACGAGTTCACACACTATGCTTAAAGCCGTTTGAGTGCATTGTCCTGAAATGCAGCTTGGTGAGCATCCCACACAAACGAAGGCTCCACAGGCGGGTTTCACATGCCACCAACTCCACATTCAGAAACCACTTCAGCGCCAAAGCCGTTTTCAGCTAGCCCTAAATACAAAGGCGCTAGACGCAAATGTTGCTGTAAGAGCCAATTCCATCAAGCAGCACTGCATGTTGCTGAATTGCATATTGAAGAAGAATCGGCCGAGTGGTTCTTGTGGCAGCACAACTCCATTTGGCTCACTGACTTCACACACCATCAGGCTGACAGGCAGCTCTCAAGCAAACTACGAGTTCACACACTATGCTTAATGCCGTTTGAGTGCATTGTCCTGAAATGCAGCTTGGTGAGCATCCCACACAAACGAAGGCTACACAGCCGGGTTTCACATGCCAACAACTCCACATTCAGAAACCACTTCAGTGCCAAAGCCGTTTTCAGCTAGCCCTAAATACAAAGGCGCTAGACGCAAATGTTGCTGTAAGAGCTAATTCCATCAAGCAACACTGCATGTTGCTGAATTGCATATTGAAGAAGAATCAGCCGAGTGGTTCTTGTGGCAGCACAACTCCATTTGGCTCACTGACTTCACACGCCATCTTGCTGACAGGCAGCTCTGAAGAAAACTACGAGTTCACACACTATGCTTAAAGCCGTTTGAGTGCATTGTCCTGAAATGCAGCTTGGTGAGCATCCCACACAAACGAAGGCTCCACAGCCGGGTTTCACATGCCACCAACTCCACATTCAGAAACCACTTCAGCGCCAAAGCCGTTTTCAGCTAGCCCTAAATACAAAGACTCTAGACGCAAAGGTTGCTGTAAGAGCTAATTCCATCAAGCAACACTGCATGTTGCTGAATTGCATATTGAAGAAGAATCAGCTGAGTGGTTCTTGTGGCAGCACAACTCCATTTGGCTCACTGACTTCACACACCATCAGGCTGACAGGCAGCTAGCTCTCAAGCAAACTCAGATTTCGCACACTATGCTTAATGCCGTTTGAGTGCATTGTCCTGAAATGCAGCTTGGTGAGCATCCCACACAAACGAAGGCTACACACCCAGGTTTCACATGCCACCAACTCCACATTCAGAAACCACTTCAGCGCCAAAGCCGTTTTCAGCTAGCCCTAAATACAAAGGCGCTAGACACAAATGTTGCTGTAAGAGCTAATTCCATCAAGCAACACTGCATGTTGCTGAATTGCATATTGAAGAAGAATCAGCCGGGTGCTTCTCGTGGCAGCACAACTCCATTTGGCTCACTGACTTCACTACCATCAGGCTGACAGGCAGCTCTCAAGCAAACTACGAGTTCACACACTATGCTTAATGCCGTTTGAGTGCATTGTCCTGAAATGCAGCTTGGTGAGCATCCCACACAAACGAAGGCTCCACAGGCGGGTTTCACATGCCACCAACTCCACATTCAGAAACCACTTCAGCGCCAAAGCCGTTTTCAGCTAGCCCTAAACACAAAGGCGCTAGACGCAAATGTTGCTGTAAGAGCCAATTCCATCAAGCAGCACTGCATGTTGCTGAATTGCATATTGAATAAGAATCGGCCGAGTGGTTCTTGTGGCAGCACAACTCCATTTGGCTCACTGACTTCACACACCATCAGGCTGACAGGCAGCTCTCAAGCAAACTACGAGTTCACACACTATGCTTAATGCCGTTTGAGTGCATTGTCCTGAAATGCAGCTTGGTGAGCATCCCACACAAACGAAGGCTCCACAGCCGGGTTTCACATGCCACCAACTCCACATTCAGAAACCACTTCTGCTCCAAAGCCGTTTTCAGCTAGCCCTAAATACAAAGGCTCTAGACGCAAATGTTGCTGAAAGAGCTAATTCCATCAAGCAACACTGCATGTTGCTGAATTGCATATTGAAGAAGAATCAGCCGAGTGGTTCTTGTGGCAGCACAACTCCATTTGGCTCACTGACTTCACACACCATCAGGCTGTCAGGCAGCTCTCAAGCAAACTCAGATTTCGCAAAGTATGCTTAATGCCGTTTGAGTGCATTGTCCTGAAATGCAGCTTGGTGAGCATCCCACACAAACGAAGGCTCCACAGCCGGGTTTCACATGCCAACAACTCCACATTCAGAAACCACTTCAGCGCCAAAGCCGTTTTCAGCTAGCCCTAAATACAAAGACTCTAGACGCAAAGGTTGCTGTAAGAGCTAATTCCATCAAGCAACACTGCATGTTGCTGAATTGCATATTGAAGAAGAATCAGCCAAGTGGTTCTTGTGGCAGCACGACTCCATTTGGCTCACTGACTTCACACACCATCAGGCTGACAGGCAGCTCTCAAGCAAACTCAGATTTCGCACAATATGCTTAATGCCGTTTGAGTGCCTTGTCCTGAAATGCAGCTTGGTGAGCATCCCACACAAACGAAGGCCCCACATCCGGGTTTCACATGCAACCAACTCCACATTCAGAAACTACTTCAGTGCCAAAGCCATTTTCAGCTAGCCCTAAATACAAAGGCGCTAGACGCAAATGTTGCTGTAAGAGCTAATTCCGTCAAGCAACACTGCTTGTTGCTGAATTGCATATTGAAGAAGAATCAGCCGAGTGGTTCTTGTGGCAGCACAACTCCATTTGGCTCACTGACTTCACACACCATCCACCATCAGGCTGACAGGCAGCTCTCAAGCAAACTCAGATTTCGCAAAGTATGCTTAATGCCATTTGAGTGCCTTGTCCTGAAATGCAGCTTGGTGAGCATCCCACACAAACGAAGGCTCCACAGGCGGGTTTCACATGCCACCAACTCCACATTCAGAAACTACTTCAGCGCCAAAGCCGTTTTCAGCTAGCCCTAAATACAAAGGCGCTAGACACAAATGTTGCCGTAAGAGCTAATTCCATCAAGCAACACTGCATGTTGCTGAATTGCATATTGAAGAAGAATCAGCCGAGTGGTTCTTGTGGCAGCACAACTCCATTTGGCTCACTGACTTCACACACCATCAGGCTGACAGGCAGCTCTCAAGCAAACTACGAGTTCACACACTATGCTTCATGCCGTTTGAGTGCATTGTCCTGAAATGCAGCTTGGTGAGCATCCCACACAAACGAAGGCTCCACAGGCGGGTTTCACATGCCACCAACTCCACATTCAGAAACCACTTCAGCGCCAAAGCCGTTTTCAGCTAGCCCTAAATACAAAGGCCATAGACACAAATGTTGCTGTAAGAGCTAATTCCATCAAGCAACACTGCATGTTGCTGAACTGCATATTGAAGAAGAATCAGCTGAGTGGTTCTTGTGGCAGCACAACTCCATTTGGCTCACTGACTTCACACACCATCAGGCTGACAGGCAGCTCTCAAGCAAACTCAGATTTCGCAAAGTATGCTAATTGCCATTTGAGTGCCTTGTCCTGAAATGCAGCTTGGTGAGCATCCCACACAAACGAAGGCTCCACAGCCGGGTTTCACATGCCACCAACTCCACATTCAGAAACCACTTCAGCGCCAAAGCCGTTTTCAGCTAGCCCTAAACACAAAGGCCATAGACCCAAATGTTGCTGTAAGAGCTAATTCCATCAAGCAACACTGCATGTTGCTGAATTGCATATTGAAGAAGAATCAGCCGAGTGGTTCTTGTGGCAGCACAACTCCATTTGGCTCACTGACTTCACACACCATCAGGCTGACAGGCAGCTCTCAAGTAAACTACGAGTTCACACACTATGCTTCATGCCGTTTGAGTGCATTGTCCTGAAATGCAGCTTGGTGAGCATCCCACACAAACGAAGGCTCCACAGCCGGGTTTCACATGCCAACAACTCCACATTCAGAAACTACTTCAGCGCCAAAGCCGTTTTCAGCTAGCCCTAAACACAAAGGCGCTAGACGCAAATGTTGCTGTAAGAGCTAATTCCGTCAAGCAACACTGCATGTTGCTGAATTGCATATTGAAGAAGAATCAGCCGAGTGGTTCTTGTGGCAGCACAACTCCATTTGGCTCACTGACTTCACACACCATCAGGCTGACAGGCAGCTCTCAAGCAAAATACGAGTTCACACACTATGCTTCATGCCGTTTGAGTACATTGTCCTGAAATGCAGCTTGGTGAGCATCCCACACAAACGAAGGCTCCACAGCCGGGTTTCACATGCCAGCAGCTCCACATTCAGAAACCACTTCAGCGCCAAAGCCGTTTTCAGCTAGCCCTAAATACAAAGGCGCTAGACGCAAATGTTGCTGTAAGAGCTAATTCCATCAAGCAACACTGCATGTTGCTGAATTGCATATTGAAGAAGAATCAGCCGAGTGATTCTTGTGGCAGCACAACTCCATTTGGCTCACTGACTTCACACACCATCAGGCAGACAAGCAGCTAGCTCTCAAGCAAACTCCGATTTCGCACACTATGCTTAATGCCGTTTGAGTGCATTGTCCTGAAATGCAGCTTGGTGAGCATCCCACACAAACGAAGGCTCCACAGGCGGGTTTCACAGGCACCAACTCCACATTCAGAAACCACTTCAGCGCCAAAGCCGTTTTCAGCTAGCCCTAAATACAAAGGCGCTAGACGCAAATGTTGCTGTAAGAGCTAATTCCATCAAGCAACACTGCATGTTGCTGAATTGCATATTGAAGAAGAATCAGCCGAGTGGTTCTTGTGGCAGCACAACTCCATTTGGCTCACTGACTTCACACACCATCAGGCTGACAGGCAGCTCTCAAGCAAACTACGAGTTCACACACTATGCTTAATGCCGCTTGAGTGCATTGTCCTGAAATGCAGCTTGGTGAGCATCCCACACAAACAAAGGCTCCACAGGCGGGTTTCACATGCCACCAACTCCACATTCAGAAACCACTTCAGCGCCAAAGCCGTTTTCAGCTAGCCCTAAATACAAAGGCGCTAGACGCAAATGTTGCTGTAAGAGCTAATTCCATCAAGCAACACTGCATGTTGCTGAATTGCATATTGAAGAAGAATCAGCCGAGTGGTTCTTGTGGCAGCACAACTCCATTTGGCTCACTGACTTCACTACCATCAGGCTGACAGGCAGCTCTCAAGCAAACTACGAGTTCACACACTATGCTTAATGACGTTTGAGTGCATTGTCCTGAAATGCAGCTTGGTGAGCATCCCACACAAACGAAGGCTCCACAGCCGGGTTTCACATGCCACCTACTCCACATTCAGAAACTACTTCAGCGCCAAAGCCGTTTTCAGCTAGCCCTAAATACAAAGGCGCTAGACGCAAAGGTTGCTGTAAGAGCTAATTCCATCAAGCAACACTGCATGTTGCTGAATTGCATATTGAAGAAGAATCAGCCGAGTGGTTCTTGTGGCAGCACAACTCCATTTGGCTCACTGACTTCACACACCATCAGGCTGACAGGCAGCTAGCTCTCAAGCAAGCTCAGATTTTGCAAAGTATGCTTAATGCTGTTTGAGTGCATTGTCCTGAAATGCAGCTTGGTGAGCATCCCACACAAATGAAGGCTACACAGCCGGGTTTCACATGCCACCAACTCCACATTCAGAAACCACTTCAGCGCCAAAGCCGTTTTCAGCTAGCCCTAAATACAAAGGCACTAGACGCAAAGGTTGCTGTAACAGCTAATTCCATCAAGCAACACTGCATGTTGCTCAATTGCATATTGAAGAAGAATCAGCCGAGTGGTTCTCGTGGCAGCACAACTCCATTTGGCTCACTGACTTCACACACCATCAGGCTGACAGGCAGCTCTCAAGTAAACTCCGATTTCGCACACTATGCTTAATGCCGTTTGAGTGCCTTGTCCTGAAATGCAGCTTGGTGAGCATCCCACACAAACGAAGGCTACACAGCCGGGTTTCACATGCCACCAACTCCACATTCAGAAACTACTTCAGCGCCAAAGCCGTTTTCAGCCCGCCCTAAATACAAAGGCCCTAGACACAAATGTTGCTGTAAGAGCTAATTCCATCAAGCAACACTGCATGTTGCTGAATTGCATATTGAAGAAGAATCAGCCGAGTGGTTCTTGTGGCAGCACAACTCCATTTGGCTCACTGACTTCACACACCATCAGGCTGACAGGCAGCTCTCAAGCAAACTACGAGTTCACACACTATGCTTAATGCCGTTTGAGTGCATTGTCCTGAAATGCAGCTTTGTGAGCATCCCACACAAACAAAGGCTCCACAGGCGGGTTTCACATGCCACCAACTCCACATTCAGAAACCACTTCAGCGCCAAAGCCGTTTTCAGCTAGCCCTAAATACAAAGGCGCTAGACGCAAATGTTGCTGTAAGAGCTAATTCCATCAAGCAACACTGCATGTTGCTGAATTGCATATTGAAGAAGAATCAGCCGAGTGATTCTCGTGGCAACACAACTCCATTTGGCTCACTGACTTCACACACCATCAGGCTGACAGGCAGCTCTCAAGCAAACTCAGATTTCACACACTATGCTTAATGCCGTTTGAGTGCATTGTCCTGAAATGCAGCTTGGTGAGCATCCCACACAAACGAAGGCTCTACACCCGGGTTTCACATGCCACCAACTCCACATTCAGAAACCACTTCAGCGCCAAAGCCGTTTTCAGCTAGCCCTAAATACAAAGGCGCTAGACACAAATGTTGCTGTAAGAGCTAATTCCATCAAGCAACACTGCATGTTGCTGAATTGCATATTGAAGAAGAATCAGCCGTGTTGTTCTCGTGGCAGCACAACTCCATTTGGCTCACTGACTTCACTACCATCAGGCTGACAGGCAGCTCTCAAGCAAACTACGAGTTCACACAGTATGCTTAATGCCGTTTGAGTGCATTGTCATGAAATGCAGCTTGGTGAGCATCCCACACAAACGAAGGCTCCACAGCCGGGTTTCACATGCCACCAACTCCACATTCAGAAACCACTTCAGCACCAAAGCCGTTTTCAGCTAGCCCTAAACACAAAGGCCATAGACGCAAATGTTGCTGTAAGAGCTAATTCCATCAAGCAACACTGCATGTTGCTGAATTGCATATTGAAGAAGAATCAGCCGAGTGGTTCTTGTGGCAGCACAACTCCATTTGGCTCAGTGACTTCACACACCATCAGGCTGAGAGGCAGCTCTCAAGTAAACTCCGATTTCGCACACTATGCTTAATGCCGTTTGAGTGCATTGTCCTGAAATGCAGCTTGGTGAGCATCCCACACAAACGAAGGCTACACAGCCGGGTTTCACATGCCACCAACTCCACATTCAGAAACTACTTCAGCGCCAAAGCCGTTTTCAGCCCGCCCTAAATACAAAGGCCCTAGACACAAATGTTGCTGTAAGAGCTAATTCCATCAAGCAACACTGCATGTTGCTGAATTGCATATTGAAGAAGAATCAGCCGAGTGGTTCTTGTGGCAGCACAACTCCATTTGGCTCACTGACTTCACACACCATCAGGCTGACAGGCAGCTCTCAAGCAAACTACGAGTTCACACACTATGCTTAATGCCGTTTGAGTGCATTGTCCTGAAATGCAGCTTTGTGAGCATCCCACACAAACAAAGGCTCCACAGGCGGGTTTCACATGCCACCAACTCCACATTCAGAAACCACTTCAGCGCCAAAGCCGTTTTCAGCTAGCCCTAAATACAAAGGCGCTAGACGCAAATGTTGCTGTAAGAGCTAATTCCATCAAGCAACACTGCATGTTGCTGAATTGCATATTGAAGAAGAATCAGCCGAGTGATTCTCGTGGCAACACAACTCCATTTGGCTCACTGACTTCACACACCATCAGGCTGACAGGCAGCTCTCAAGCAAACTACGAGTTCACACACTATGCTTCATGCCGTTTGAGTGCATTGTCCTGAAATGCAGCTTGGTGAGCATCCCACACAAACGAAGGCTCTACAGCCGGGTTTCACATGCCACCAACTCCACATTCAGAAACCACTTCAGCGCCAAAGCCGTTTTCAGCTAGCCCTAAATACAAAGGCGCTAGACACAAATGTTGCTGTAAGAGCTAATTCCATCAAGCAACACTGCATGTTGCTGAATTGCATATTGAAGAAGAATCAGCCGTGTTGTTCTCGTGGCAGCACAACTCCATTTGGCTCACTGACTTCACTACCATCAGGCTGACAGGCAGCTCTCAAGCAAACTACGAGTTCACACAGTATGCTTAATGCCATTTGAGTGCATTGTCATGAAATGCAGCTTGGTGAGCATCCCACACAAACGAAGTCTCCACAGCCGGGTTTCACATGCCACCAACTCCACATTCAGA
This sequence comes from Ochotona princeps, assembly GCF_030435755.1. NCBI lineage: Eukaryota > Metazoa > Chordata > Mammalia > Lagomorpha > Ochotonidae > Ochotona > Ochotona princeps. Next base: position 430,419 of record NC_080834.1, on the reverse strand, counting down.
AACTACTTCAGCGCCAAAGCCGTTTTCAGCTAGCCCTAAATACAAAGGTGCTAGACGCAAAGGTTGCTGTAAGAGCTAATTCCATCAAGCAACACTGCATGTTGCTGAATTGCATATTGAAGAAGAATCAGCCGAGTGGTTCTTGTGGCAGCACAACTCCATTTGGCTCACTGACTTCACACACCATCAGGCTGACAGGCAGCTCTCAAGCAAACTACGAGTTCACACACTATGTTTAATGCCGTTTGAGTGCATTGTCCTGAAATGCAGCTTGGTGAGCATCCCACACAAACGAAGGCTCCACAGGCGGGTTTCACATGCCACCATCTCCACATTCAGAAAACCCTTCAGCGCCAAAGCTGTTTTCAGCTAGCCCTAAATACAAAGGCCCTAGACACAAATGTTGCTGTAAGAGCTAATTCCGTCAAGCAACACTGCATGTTGCTGAATTGCATATTGAAGAAGAATCAGCCGAGTGGTTCTTGTGGCAGCACAACTCCATTTGGCTCACTGACTTCACACACCATCAGGCTGACAGGCAGCTAGCTCTCTAGCAAACTCAGATTTCGCACACTATGCTTAATGCCATTTGAGTGCATTGTCCTGAAATGCAGCTTGGTTAGCATCCCACACAAACGAAGGCTCCACAGCCGGGTTTCACATGCCACCATCTCCACATTCAGAAAACCCTTCAGCGCCAAAGCCGTTTTCAGCTAGCCCTAAATACAAAGTCCCTAGACACAAATGTTGCTGTAAGAGCTAATTCCGTCAAGCAACACTGCATGTTGCTGAATTGCATATTGAAGAAGAATCAGCCGAGTGGTTCTTGTGGCAGCACAACTCCATTTGGCTCACTGACTTCACACACCATCAGGCTGACAGGCAGCTCTCAAGCAAACTACGAGTTCACACACTATGCTTAATGCCGTTTGAGTGCATTGTCCTGAAATGCAGCTTGGTGAGCAGCCCACACAAACGAAGGCTCCACAGGCGGGTTTCACATGCCACCATCTCCACATTCAGAAACCCCTTCAGCGCCAAAGCCGTTTTCAGCTAGCCCTAAATACAAAGGCTCTAGACGCAAATGTTGCTGTAAGAGCTAATTCAATCAAGCAACACTGCATGTTGCTGAATTGCATATTGAAGAAGAATCTGCCGTGTGGTTCTCGTGGCAGCACAACTCCATTTGGCTCACTGACTTCACACACCATCAGGCTGACAGGCAGCTCTCAAGCAAACTCAGATTTCGCAAAGTATGCTTAATGCCGTTTGAGTGCCTTGTCCTGAAATGCAGCTTGGTGAGCATCCCACACAAACGAAGGCTCCACAGGCGGGTTTCACATGCCACCAACTCCACATTCAGAAACCACTTCAGCGCCAAAGCCGTTTTCAGCTAGCCCTAAATACAAAGGCCCTAGACACAAATGTTCCTGTAAGAGCTAATTCCATCAAGCAACACAGTATGTTGCTGAATTGCATATTGAAGAAGAATCAGCCGAGTGGTTCTTGTGGCAGCACAACTCCATTTGGCTCACTGACTTCACACACCATCAGGCTGACAGGCAGCTCTCAAGTAAACTACGAGTTCACACACTATGCTTCATGCCGTTTGAGTGCATTGTCCTGAAATGCAGCTTGGTGAGCATCCCACACAAATGAAGTCTCCACAGCCGGGTTTCACATGCAACCAACTCCACATTCAGAAACTACTTCAGCGCCAAAGCCGTTTTCAGCTAGCCCTAAATACAAAGGCGCTAGACGCAAATGTTGCTGTAAGAGCTAATTCCGTCAAGCAACACTGCATGTTGCTGAATTGCATATTGAAGAAGAATCAGCCGAGTGGTTCTTGTGGCAGCACAACTCCGTTTGGCTCACTGACTTCACACACCATCAGGTTGACAGGCAGCTCTCAAGCAAACTCAGATTTCGAAAAGTATGCTTAATGCCGTTTGAGTGCATTGTCCTGAAATGCAGCTTGGTGAGCATCCCACACAAACGAAGACTACACAGCCGGGTTTCACATGCCAGCAGCTCCACATCCAGAAACTATTTCAGCGCCAAAGCCGTTTTCAGCTAGCCCTAAATACAAAGGCGCTAGACGCAAATGTTGCTGTAAGAGCTAATTCCATCAAGCAACACTGCATGTTGCTGAATTGCATATTGAAGAAGAATCAGCTGAGTGGTTCTCGTGGCAGCACAACTCCATTTGGCTCACTGACTTCACACACCATCAGGCTGACAGGCAGCTCTCAAGCAAAATACGAGTTCACACACTATGCTTAATGCCGTTTGAGTGCATTGTCCTGAAATGCAGCTTGGTGAGCATCCCACACAAACGAAGGCTCCACAGCCGGGTTTCACATGCCAGCAGCTCCACATTCAGAAACCACTTCAGCGCCAAAGCCGTTTTCAGCTAGCCCTAAATACAAAGGCGCTAGACGCAAATGTTGCTGTAAGAGCTAATTCCGTCAAGCAACACTGCATGTTGCTGAATTGCATATTGAAGAAGAATCAGCCGAGTGGTTGTTGTGGCAGCACAACTCCATTTGGCTCACTGACTTCACACACCATCAGGCTGACAGGCAGCTAGCTCTCTAACAAACTCAGATTTCGCACACTATGCTTAATGCCATTTGAGTGCCTTGTCCTGAAATGCAGCTTGGTGAGCATCCCACACAAACGAAGGCTCCACAGCCGGGTTTCACATGCCAACAACTCCACATTCAGAAACCATTTCAGTGCCAAAGCCGTTTTCAGCTAGCCCTAAATACAAAGGCGCTAGACGCAAATGTTGCTGTAAGAGCTAATTCCATCAAGCAACACTGCATGTTGCTGAATTGCATTTTGAAGAAGAATCAGCTGAGTGGTTCTCGTGGCAGCACAACTCCATTTGGCTCACTGACTTCACACACCATCAGGCTGACAGGCAGCTCTCAAGCAAACTCAGATTTCGCAAAGTCTGCTTAATGCCGTTTGAGTGCATTGTCCTGAAATGCAGCTTGGTGAGCATCCCACACAAACGAAGGCTCCACAGCCGGGTTTCACATGCCAGCAGCTCCACATTCAGAAACCAATTCAGCGCCAAAGCCGTTTTCAGCTAGCCCTAAATACAAAGGCGCTAGACGCAAATGTTGCTGTAAGAGCTAATTCCATCAAGCAACACTGCATGTTGCTGAATTGCATATTGAAGAAGAATCAGCCGAGTGGTTGTTGTGGCAGCACAACTCCATTTGGCTCACTGACTTCACACACCATCAGGCTGACAGGCAGCTAGCTCTCTAACAAACTCAGATTTCGCACACTATGCTTAATGCCATTTGAGTGTCTTGTCCTGAAATGCAGCTTGGTGAGCATCCCACACAAACGAAGGCTCCACAGCCGGGTTTCACATGCCAAAAGCTCCACATTCAGAAACTGCTTCAGCGCCAAAGCCGTTTTCAGCTAGCCCTAAATACAAAGGCGCTAGACGCAAATGTTGCTGTAAGAGCTAATTCCATCAAGCAACACTGCATGTTGCTGAATTGCATATTGAAGAAGAATCAGCCGAGTGGTTCTTGTGGCAGCACAACTCCATTTGGCTCACTGACTTCACACACCATCAGGCTGACAGGCAGCTCTCAAGCAAACTCAGATTTCGCAAAGTATGCTTAATGCCATTTGAGTGCCTTGTCCTGAAATGCAGCTTGGTGAGCATCCCACACAAACGAAGGCTCCACAGCCGGGTTTCACATGCCAACAACTCCACATTCAGAAACCATTTCAGTGCCAAAGCCGTTTTCAGCTAGCCCTAAATACAAAGGCGCTAGACGCAAATGTTGCTGTAAGAGCGAATTCCATCAAGCAACACTGCATGTTGCTGAATTGCATTTTGAAGAAGAATCAGCTGAGTGGTTCTCGTGGCAGCACAACTCCATTTGGCTCAGTGACTTCACACACCATCAGGCTGACAGGCAGCTCTCAAGCAAACTCAGATTTCGCAAAGTCTGCTTAATGCCGTTTGAGTGCATTGTCCTGAAATGCAGCTTGGTGAGCATCCCACACAAACGAAGGCTCCACAGCCGGGTTTCACATGCCAGCAGCTCCACATTCAGAAACCACTTCAGCGCCAAAGCCGTTTTCAGCTAGCCCTAAATACAAAGGCGCTAAACGCAAATGTTGCTGTAAGAGCTAATTCCATCAAGCAACACTGCATGTTGCTAAATTACATATTGAAGAAGAATCAGCCGAATGGTTCTTGTGGCAGCACAACTCCATTTGGCTCACTGACTTCACACACCATCAGGCTGACAGGCAGCTCTCAAGCAAACTCAGATTTCGCAAACTATGCTTAATGCCGTTTGAGTGCATTGTCATGAAATGCAGCTTGGTGAGCATCCCACACAAACGAAGGCTCCACAGGCGGGTTTCACATGCCACCAACTCCACATTCAGAAACCACTTCAGCGCCAAAGCCGTTTTCAGCTAGCCCTAAATACAAAGGCGCTAAACGCAAATGTTGCTGTAAGAGCTAATTCCATCAAGCAACACTGCATGTTGCTAAATTACATATTGAAGAAGAATCAGCCGAATGGTTCTTGTGGCAGCACAACTCCATTTGGCTCACTGACTTCACACACCATCAGGCTGACAGGCAGCTCTCAAGCAAACTACGAGTTCACACACTATGCTTAATGCCGTTTGAGTGCATTGTTCTGAAATGCAGCTTGGTGAGCATCCCACACAAATGTAGGCTACACAGGCAAGTTTCACATGCCAGCAGCTCCACATTCAGAAACCACTTCAGCGCCAAAGCCGTTTTCAGCTAGCCCTAAATACAAAGGCTCTAAACGCAAATGTTGCTGTAAGAGCTAATTCCATCAAGCAACACTGCATGTTGCTGGATTGCATATTGAAGAAGAATCAGCCGAATGGTTCTTGTGGCAGCACAACTCCATTTGGCTCACTGACTTCACACACCATCAGGCTGACAGGCAGCTCTCAAGCAAACTCAGATTTCGCAAAGTATGCTTAATGCCATTTGAGTGCATTGTCCTGAAATGCAGCTTGGTGAGCATCCCACACAAACAAAGGCTCCACAGCCGGGTTTCACATGCCACCAACTCCACATTCAGAAACTACTTCAGTGCCAAAGCCGTTTTCAGCTAGCCCTAAATACAAAGGCCCTAGACGCAAATGTTGCTGTAAGAGCTAATTCCATCAAGCAACACTGCATGTTGCTGAATTGCATATTGAAGAAGAATCAGCTGAGTGGTTCTCGTGGCAGCACAACTCCATTTGGCTCACTGACTTCACACACCATCAGGCTGACAGGCAGCTCTCAAGCAAACTACGAGTTCACACACTATGCTTAATGCCGTTTGAGTGCATTGTCCTGAAATGCAGCTTTGTGAGCATCCCACACAAACGAAGGCTCCACAGCCGGGTTTCACATGCCAGCAACTCCACATTCAGAAACCACTTCAGCGCCAAAGCCGTTTTCAGCTAGCCCTAAATACAAAGGCGCTAGACACAAATGTTGCTGTAAGAGCTAATTCCATCAAGCAGCACTGCATGTTGCTGAATTGCATATTGAAGAAGAATTAGCCGGGTGGTTCTCGTGGCAGCACAACTCCATTTGGCTCACTGACTTCACACACCATCAGTCTGACAGGCAGCTCTCAAGCAAACTCAGATTTCGCAAAGTATGCTTAATGCCGTTTGAGTGCATTGTCCTGAAATGCAGCTTGGTGAGCATCCCACACAAACGAAGGCTCCACAGCCGGGTTTCACATGCCACCAACTCCACATTCAGAAACCACTTCAGTGCCAAAGCCGTTTTCAGCTAGCCCTAAATACAAAGGCGCTAGACACAAATGTTGCTGTAAGAGCTAATTCCATCAAGCAACACTGCATGTTGCTGAATTGCATATTGAAGAAGAATCAGCCGAGTGGTTCTTGTGGCAGCACAACTCCATTTGGCTCACTGACTTCACACACCATCAGGCTGACAGGCAGCTCTCAAGCAAACTCAGATTTCGCAAAGTATGCTTAATGCTGTTTGAGTGCATTGTCCTGAAATGCAGCTTGGTGAGCATCCCACACAAACGAAGGCTCCACAGCCGGGTTTCACATGCCACCAACTCCACATTCAGAAACCACTTCAGGTCCAAAGCCATTTTCAGCTAGCCCTAAATACAAAGGCCATAGACGCAAATGTTGCTGTAAGAGCTAATTCCATCAAGCAACACTGCATGTTGCTGAATTGCATATTGAAGAAGAATCAGCCGAGTGGTTCTTGTGGCAGCACAACTCCATTTGGCTCACTGACTTCACACACCATCAGGCTGACAGGCAGCTCTCAAGCAAACTACGAGTTCACACACTATGTTTAATGCCGTTTGAGTGCATTGTCCTGAAATGCAGCTTGGTGAGCATCCCACACAAACGAAGCCTACACAGGCGGGTTTCACATGCCACCAACTCCACATTCAGAAACCCCTTCAGCGCCAAAGCCATTTTCAGCTAGCCCTAAATACAAAGGCGCTAGACGCAAATGTTGCTGTAAGAGCTAATTCCATCAAGCAACACTGCATGTTGCTGAATTCCATATTGAAGAAGAATCAGCCGAGTGGTTCTTGTGGCAGCACAACTCCATTTGGCTCACTGACTTCACACACCATCAGGCTGACAGGCAGCTCTCAAGCAAACTACGAGTTCACACACTATGCTTAATGCCGTTTGAGTGCATTGTCCTGAAATGCAGCTTGGTGAGCATCCCACACAAACGAAGGCTCCAGAGCCGGGTTTCACATGCCAACAACTCCACATTCAGAAACCACTTCAGCGCCAAAGCCGTTTTCAGCTAGCCCTAAATACAAAGGCGCTAGACGCAAATGTTGCTGTAAGAGCTAATTCCATCAAGCTACACAGTATGTTGCTGAATTGTATATTGAAGAATCAGCCGGGTTTTTTCTCGTGGCAGCACAACTCCATTTGGCTCACTGACTTCACACACCATCAGGCTGACAGGCAGCTCTCAAGCAAACTCAGATTTCACAAAGTATGCTTAATGCCGTTTGAGTGCATTGTCCTGAAATGCAGCTTGGTGAGCATCCCACACAAACGAAGACTACACAGCCGGGTTTCACATGCCAGCAGCTCCACATCCAGAAACTATTTCAGCGCCAAAGCCGTTTTCAGCTAGCCCTAAATACAAAGGCGCTAGACGTAAATGTTGCTGTGAGAGCTAATTCCATCAAGCAACACTGCATGTTGCTGAATTGCATATTAAAGAAGAATCAGCCGAGTGGTTCTTGTGGCAGCACAACTCCATTTGGCTCACTGACTTCACACACCATCAGGCTGACAGGCAGCTCTCAAGCAAACTCAGATTTCTCAAAGTATGCTTAATGCCGCTTGAGTGCATTGTCCTGAAATGCAGCTTGGTGAGCATCCCACACAAACGAAGGCTCCACAGCCGGGTTTCACATGCCACCAACTCCACATTCAGAAACCACTTCAGCGCCAAAGCCGTTTTCAGCTAGCCCTAAATACAAAGGCGCTAGATGCAAATGTTGCTGTAAGAGCTAATTCCATCAAGCAACACTGCATGTTGCTGAATTGCATATTGAAGAAGAATCAGCCGAGTGGTTTTTGTGGCAGCACAACTCCATTTGGCTCACTGACTTCACACACCATCAGGCTGACAGGCAGCTCTCAAGCAAACTACGAGTTCACACACTATGCTTAATGCCGTTTGAGTGCATTGTCCTGAAATGCAGCTTGGTGAGCATCCCACACAAACGAAGCCTCCACAGCCGGGTTTCACATGCCACCAACTCCACATTCAGAAACCACTTCAGCGCCAAAGCCGTTTTCAGCTAGCCCTAAATACAAAGGCGCTAGACACAAATGTTGCTGTAAGAGCTAATTCCATCAAGCAACACTGCATGTTGCTGAATTGCATATTGAAGAAGAATCAGCCGAGTGGTTCTCGTGGCAGCACAACTCCATTTGGCTCACTGACTTCACACACCATCAGGCTGACAGCAGCTCTCAAGCAAACTCAGATTTCGCACACTATGCTTAATGCCGTTTGAGTGCATTGTCCTGAAATGCAGGTTGGTGAGCATCCCACACAAACGAAGGCTCCACAGCCGGGTTTCACATGCCAACAACTCCACATTCAGAAACCACTTCAGTGCCAAAGCCGTTTTCAGCTAGCCCTAAATACAAAGGCGCTAGACCCAAATGTTGCTGTAAGAGCTAATTCCATCAAGCAACACTGCATGTTGCTGAATTGCATATTGAAGAAGAATCAGCCGAATGGTTCTTGTGGCAGCACAACTCCATTTGGCTCACTGACTTCACACACCATCAGGCTGACAGGCAGCTCTCAAGCAAACTACGAGTTCACACACTATGCTTCATGCCGTTTGAGTGCATTGTCCTGAAATGCAGCTTGGTGAGCATCCCACACAAACGAAGGCTCCACAGGCGGGTTTCACATGCCACCAACTCCACATTCAGAAACCACTTCAGCGCCAAAGCCGTTTTCAGCTAGCCCTAAATACAAAGGCGCTAGATGCAAATGTTGCTGTAAGAGCTAATTCCATCAAGCAACACTGCATGTTGCTGAATTGCATATTGAAGAAGAATCAGCCGAGTGGTTCTTGTGGCAGCATAACTCCATTTGGCTCACTGACTTCACACACCATCAGGCTGACAGGCAGCTCTCAAGCAAACTACGAGTTCACACACTATGTTTAAGGCCTTTTGATTGCATTGTCCTGAAATGCAGCTTGGTGAGCATCCCACACAAATGAAGGCTCCACAGGCAAGTTTCACATGCCACCAGCTCCACATTCAGAAACCACTTCAGCGCCAAAGCCGTTTTCAGCTAGCCCTAAATACAAAGGCGCTAGACGCAAATGTTGCTGTAAGACCTAATTCCATCAATCAACACAGTATTTTGCTGAATTGCATATTGAAGAAGAATCAGCCGTGTGGTTCTCGTGGCAGCACAACTCCATTTGGCTCACTGACGTCACGCACCATCAGGCTGACAGGCAGCTCTCAAGCAAACTCAGATTTCTCAAACTATGCTTAATGCCGTTTGAGTGCATTGTCCTGAAATGCAGCTTGGTGAGCATCCCACACAAATGAAGGCTCCACAGGCAAGTTTCACATGCCACCAACTCCACATTCAGAAACCCCTTCAGCGCCAATGCCGTTTTCAGCTAGCCCTAAATACAAAGGCGCTAGACGTAAATGTTGCTGTAAGAGTTAATTCCAGCAAGCTACACAGTATGTTGCTGAATTGTATATTGAAGAAGAATCAGCCGGGTTTTTTCTCGTGGCAGCACAACTCCATTTGGCTCACTGACTTCACACACCATCAGGCTGACAGGCAGCTCTCAAGCAAACTCAGATTTCGCAAAGTATGCTTAATGCCGTTTGAGTGCATTGTCCTGAAATGCAGCTTGGTGAGCATCCCACACAAACGAAGGCTACACAGCCGGGTTTCACATGCCAACAACTCCACATTCAGAAACTGCTTCAGCGCCAAAGCCGTTTTCAGCTAGCCCTAAATACAAAGGCGCTAGACGCAAATGTTGCTGTAAGAGCTAATTCCATCAAGCAACACTGCATGTTGCTGAATTGCATATTAAAGAAGAATCAGCCGAGTGGTTCTTGTGGCAGCACAACTCCATTTGGCTCACTGACTTCACACACCATAGGCTGACAGGCAGCTCTCAAGCAAACTCAGATTTCGCAAAGTCTGCTTAATGCCGTTTGAGTGCATTGTCCTGAAATGCAGCTTGGTGAGCATCCCACACAAACGAAGGCTCCACAGGCGGGTTTCACATGCCACCAACTCCACATTCAGAAACCACTTCAGCGCCAAAGCCGTTTTCAGCTAGCCCTAAATACAAAGGCGCTAGACGTAAATGTTGCTGTAAGAGCTAATTCCATCAAGCAACACTGCATGTTGCTGAATTGCATATTGAAGAAGAATCAGCCGAGTGGTTTTTGTGGCAGCACAACTCCATTTGGCTCACTGACTTCACACACCATCCACCATCAGGCTGACAGGCAGCTCTCAAGCAAACTCAGATTTCTCAAAGTATGCTTAATGCCATTTGAGTGCATTGTCCTGAAATGCAGCTTGGTGAGCATCCCACACAAACGAAGGCTCCACAGCCGGGTTTCACATGCCAACAACTCCACATTCAGAAACCACTTCAGCGCCAAAGCCGTTTTCAGCTAGCCCTAAATACAAAGGCGCTAGACGCAAATGTTGCTGTAAGAGCTAATTCCATCAAGCAACACTGCATGTTGCTGAATTGCATATTGAAGAAGAATCAGCCGAGTGGTTCTTGTGGCAGCACAACTCCATTTGGCTCACTGACTTCACACACCATCAGGCTGACAGGCAGCTCTCAAGCAAACTACGAGTTCACACACTATGATTAATGCCGTTTGAGTGCATTGTCCTGAAATGCAGCTTGGTGAGCATCCCACACAAACGAAGCCTCCACAGGCGGGTTTCACATGCCACCAACTCCACATTCAGAAACCACTTCAGCGCCAAAGCTGTTTTCAGCTAGCTCTAAACACAAAGGCGCTAGACGCAAATGTTGCTGTAAGAGCTAATTCCATCAAGCAACACTGCATGTTGCTGAATTGCATATTGAAGAAGAATCAGCTGAGTGGTTCTTGTGGCAGCACAACTCCATTTGGCTCACTGACTTCACACACCATCAGGCTGACAGCAGCTCTCAAACAAACTACGAGTTCACACACTATGCTTAATGCCGTTTGAGTGCATTGTCCTGAAATGCAGCTTGGTGAGCATCCCACACAAACGAAGGCTCCACAGCTGGGTTTCACATGCCAGCACCTCCACATTCAGAAACCACTTCAGCGCCAAAGCCGTTTTCAGCTAGCCCTAAATACAAAGGCACTAGATGCAAATGTTGCTGTAAGAGCTAATTCCATCAAGCAACACTGCATGTTGCTGAATTGCATATTGAAGAAGAATCAGCCGAGTGGTTTTTGTGGCAGCACAACTCCATTTGGCTCACTGACTTCACACACCATCCACCATCAGGCTGACAGGCAGCTCTCAAGCAAACTCAGATATCGCAAAGTATGCTTAATGCTGTTTGAGTGCATTGTCCTGAAATGCAGCTTGGTGAGCATCCCACACAAACGAAGGCTCCACAGCCGGGTTTCACATGCCAACAACTCCACATTCAGAAACCCCTTCAGCGCCAAATCCGTTTTCAGCTAGCCCTAAATACAAAGGCGCTAGACGCAAATGTTGCTGTAAGAGCTAATTCCATCAAGCAACACTGCATGTTGCTGAATTGCATATTGAAGAAGAATCAGCCGAGTGGTTCTTGTGGCAGCACAACTCCATTTGGCTCACTGACTTCACACACCATCAGGCTGACAGGCAGGTCTCAAGCAAACTACGAGTTCACACACTATGCTTAATGCCGTTTGAGTGCATTGTCCTGAAATGCAGCTTGGTGAGCATCCCAAACAAACGAAGGCTCCACAGGCGGGTTTCACATGCCACCAACTCCACATTCAGAAACCACTTCAGCGCCAAAGCCATTTTCAGCTAGCTCTAAACACAAAGGCGCTAGACGCAAATGTTGCTGTAAGAGCTAATTCCATCAAGCAACACTGCATGTTGCTGAATTGCATATTGAAGAAGAATCAGCCGGGTCCTTCTCGAGGCAGCACAACTCCATTTGGCTCACTGACTTCACACACCATCAGGCTGACAGGCAGCTCTCAAGCAAACTACGAGTTCACACACTTTGCTTCATGCAGTTTGAGTGCATTGTCCTGAAATGCAGCTTGGTGAGCATCCCACACAAACGAAGGCTCCAAAGCCGGGTTTCACATGCCAACAACTCCACATTCAGAAACCACTTCATTGCCAAAGCCATTTTTAGCTAGCTCTAAATACAAAGGCGCTAGACGCAAATGTTGCTGTAAGACCTAATTCCATCAAGCAACACTGCATGTTGCTGAATTGCATATTGAAGAAGAATCAGCCGAGTGGTTCTTGTGGCATCACAACTCCATTTGGCTCACTGACTTCACACACCATCAGGCTGTCAGGCAGCTCTCAAGCAAACTCAGATATCGCAAAGTATGCTTAATGCCGTTTGAGTGCATTGTCCTGAAATGCAGCTTGGTGAGCATCCCACACAAACAAAGGCTCCATAGGCGGGTTTCACATGCCACCAACTCCACATTCAGAAACCACTTCAGTGCCAAAGCCGTTTTTAGCTAGCTCTAAATACAAAGGCGCTAGACGCAAATGTTGCTGTAAGACCTAATTCCATCAAGCAACACTGCATGTTGCTGAATTGCATATTGAAGAAGAATCAGCCGAGTGGTTCTTGTGGCAGCACAACTCCATTTGGCTCACTGACTTAACACACCATCAGGCTGACAGCAGCTCTCAAGTAAACTCAGATTTCGCAAAGTATGCTTAATGCCGTTTGAGTGCATTGTCCTGAAATGCAGCTTGGTGAGCATCCCACACAAACGAAGACTACACAGCCGGGTTTCACATGCCAGCAGCTCCACATCCAGAAACTATTTCAGCGCCAAAGCCGTTTTCAGCTAGCCCTAAATACAAAGGCGCTAGACGCAAATGTTGCTGTAAGAGCTAATTCCATCAAGCAACACTGCATGTTGCTGAATTCCATATTGAAGAAGAATCAGCTGAGTGGTTCTCGTGGCAGCACAACTCCATTTGGCTCACTGACTTCACACACCATCAGGCTGACAGGCAGCTCTCAAGCAAAATACGAGTTCACACACTATGCTTAATGCCGTTTGAGTGCATTGTCCTGAAATGCAGCTTGGTGAGCATCCCACACAAACGAAGGCTCCACAGCCGGGTTTCACATGCCAGCAGCTCCACATTCAGAAACCACTTCAGCGCCAAAGCCGTTTTCAGCTAGCCCTAAATACAAAGGCGCTAGACGCAAATGTTGCTGTAAGAGCTAATTCCGTCAAGCAACACTGCATGTTGCTGAATTGCATATTGAAGAAGAATCAGCCGAGTGGTTGTTGTGGCAGCACAACTCCATTTGGCTCACTGACTTCACACACCATCAGGCTGACAGGCAGCTAGCTCTCTAACAAACTCAGATTTCGCACACTATGCTTAATGCCATTTGAGTGTCTTGTCCTGAAATGCAGCTTGGTGAGCATCCCACACAAATGAAGGCTCCACAGCCGGGTTTCACATGCCAACAACTCCACATTCAGAAACTGCTTCAGCGCCAAAGCCGTTTTCAGCTAGCCCTAAATACAAAGGCGCTAGACGCAAATGTTGCTGTAAGAGCGAATTCCATCAAGCAACACTGCATGTTGCTGAATTGCATTTTGAAGAAGAATCAGCTGAGTGGTTCTCGTGGCAGCACAACTCCATTTGGCTCACTGACTTCACACACCATCAGGCTGACAGGCAGCTCTCAAGCAAACTCAGATTTCGCAAAGTCTGCTTAATGCCGTTTGAGTGCATTGTCCTGAAATGCAGCTTGGTGAGCATCCCACACAAACGAAGGCTCCACAGCCGGGTTTCACATGCCAGCAGCTCCACATTCAGAAACCACTTCAGCGCCAAAGCCGTTTTCAGCTAGCCCTAAATACAAAGGCGCTAAACGCAAATGTTGCTGTAAGAGCTAATTCCATCAAGCAACACTGCATGTTGCTAAATTACATATTGAAGAAGAATCAGCCGAATGGTTCTTGTGGCAGCACAACTCCATTTGGCTCACTGACTTCACACACCATCAGGCTGACAGGCAGCTCTCAAGCAAACTACGAGTTCACACACTATGCTTAATGCCGTTTGAGTGCATTGTTCTGAAATGCAGCTTGGTGAGCATCCCACACAAATGTAGGCTACACAGGCAAGTTTCACAAGCCAGCAGCTCCACATTCAGAAACCACTTCAGCGCCAAAGCCATTTTCAGCTAGCCCTAAATACAAAGGCGCTAGACGCAAATGTTGCTGTAAGAGCTAATTCCATCAAGCAACACTGCATGTTGCTGGATTGCATATTGAAGAAGAATCAGCCGAATGGTTCTTGTGGCAGCACAACTCCATTTGGCTCACTGACTTCACACACCATCAGGCTGACAGGCAGCTCTCAAGCAAACTCAGATTTCGCAAAGTATGCTTAATGCCATTTGAGTGCATTGTCCTGAAATGCAGCTTGGTGAGCATCCCACACAAACAAAGGCTCCACAGCCGGGTTTCACATGCCAACAACTCCACATTCAGAAACCACTTCAGCGCCAAAGCCGTTTTCAGCTAGCCCTAAATACAAAGGCGCTAGACACAAATGTTGCTGTAAGAGCTAATTCCATCAAGCAGCACTGCATGTTGCTGAATTGCATATTGAAGAAGAATTAGCCGGGTGGTTCTCGTGGCAGCACAACTCCATTTGGCTCACTGACTTCACACACCATCAGTCTGACAGGCAGCTCTCAAGCAAACTCAGATTTCGCAAAGTATGCTTAATGCCGTTTGAGTGCATTGTCCTGAAATGCAGCTTGGTGAGCATCCCACACAAACGAAGGCTCCACAGGCGGGTTTCACATGCCACCAACTCCACATTCAGAAACCACTTCAGTGCCAAAGCCGTTTTCAGCTAGCCCTAAATACAAAGGCGCTAGACACAAATGTTGCTGTAAGAGCTAATTCCATCAAGCAACACTGCATGTTGCTGAATTGCATATTGAAGAAGAATCAGCCGAGTGGTTCTTGTGGCAGCACAACTCCATTTGGCTCACTGACTTCACACACCATCAGGCTGACAGGCAGCTCTCAAGCAAACTCAGATTTCGCAAAGTATGCTTAATGCTGTTTGAGTGCATTGTCCTGAAATGCAGCTTGGTGAGCATCCCACACAAACGAAGGCTCCACAGCCGGGTTTCACATGCCACCAACTCCACATTCAGAAACCACTTCAGTGCCAAAGCCGTTTTCAGCTAGCCCTAAATACAAAGGCGCTAGACACAAATGTTGCTGTAAGAGCTAATTCCATCAAGCAACACTGCATGTTGCTGAATTGCATATTGAAGAAGAATCAGCCGAGTGGTTCTTGTGGCAGCACAACTCCATTTGGCTCACTGACTTCACACACCATCAGGCTGACAGGCAGCTCTCAAGCAAACTCAGATTTCGCAAAGTATGCTTAATGCTGTTTGAGTGCATTGTCCTGAAATGCAGCTTGGTGAGCATCCCACACAAACGAAGGCTCCACAGCCGGGTTTCACATGCCACCAACTCCACATTCAGAAACCACTTCAGGTCCAAAGCCATTTTCAGCTAGCCCTAAATACAAAGGCCATAGACGCAAATGTTGCTGTAAGAGCTAATTCCATCAAGCAACACTGCATGTTGCTGAATTGCATATTGAAGAAGAATCAGCCGAGTGGTTCTTGTGGCAGCACAACTCCATTTGGCTCACTGACTTCACACACCATCCACCATCAGGCTGACAGGCAGCTCTCAAGCAAACTCAGATTTCGCAAAGTATCCTTAATGCCGTTTGAGTGCATTGTCCTGAAATGCAGCTTGGTGAGCATCCCACACAAACGAAGGCTCCAGAGCCGGGTTTCACATGCCAACAACTCCACATTCAGAAACCACTTCAGCGCCAAAGCCGTTTTCAGCTAGCCCTAAATACAAAGGCGCTAGACCCAAATGTTGCTGTAAGAGCTAATTCCATCAAGCAACACTGCATGTTGCTGAATTGCATATTGAAGAAGAATCAGCCGAGTGGTTCTTGTGGCAGCACAACTCCATTTGGCTCACTGACTTCACACACCATCAGGCTGACAGGCAGCTCTCAAGCAAACTACGAGTTCACACACTATGCTTAATGCCGTTTGAGTGCATTGTCCTGAAATGCAGCTTGGTGAGCATCCCACACAAACGAAGCCTCCACAGCCGGGTTTCACATGCCACCAACTCCACATTCAGAAACCACTTCAGCGCCAAAGCCGTTTTCAGCTAGCCCTAAATACAAAGGCGCTAGACGCAAATGTTGCTGTAAGAGCTAATTCCATCAAGCAACACTGCATGTTGCTGAATTGCATATTGAAGAAGAATCAGCCGAGTGGTTCTCGTGGCAGCACAACTCCATTTGGCTCACTGACTTCACACACCATCAGGCTGACAGCAGCTCTCAAGCAAACTCAGATTTCGCACACTATGCTTAATGCCGTTTGAGTGCATTGTCCTGAAATGCAGGTTGGTGAGCATCCCACACAAACGAAGGCTCCACAGCCGGGTTTCACATGCCAACAACTCCACATTCAGAAACCACTTCAGTGCCAAAGCCGTTTTCAGCTAGCCCTAAATACAAAGGCGCTAGACCCAAATGTTGCTGTAAGAGCTAATTCCATCAAGCAACACTGCATGTTGCTGAATTGCATATTGAAGAAGAATCAGCCGAATGGTTCTTGTGGCAGCACAACTCCATTTGGCTCACTGACTTCACACACCATAGGCTGACAGGCAGCTCTCAAGCAAACTCAGATTTCGCAAAGTCTGCTTAATGCCGTTTGAGTGCATTGTCCTGAAATGCAGCTTGGTGAGCATCCCACACAAACGAAGGCTCCACTGGCGGGTTTCACATGCCACCAACTCCACATTCAGAAACCACTTCAGCGCCAAAGCCGTTTTCAGCTAGCCCTAAATACAAAGGCGCTAGACGTAAATGTTGCTGTAAGAGCTAATTCCATCAAGCAACACTGCATGTTGCTGAATTGCATATTGAAGAAGAATCAGCCGAGTGGTTTTTGTGGCAGCACAACTCCATTTGGCTCACTGACTTCACACACCATCCACCATCAGGCTGACAGGCAGCTCTCAAGCAAACTCAGATTTCTCAAAGTATGCTTAATGCCATTTGAGTGCATTGTCCTGAAATGCAGCTTGGTGAGCATCCCACACAAACGAAGGCTCCACAGCCGGGTTTCACATGCCAACAACTCCACATTCAGAAACCACTTCAGCGCCAAAGCCGTTTTCAGCTAGCCCTAAATACAAAGGCGCTAGACCCAAATGTTGCTGTAAGAGCTAATTCCATCAAGCAACACTGCATGTTGCTGAATTGCATATTGAAGAAGAATCAGCCGAGTGGTTCTTGTGGCAGCACAACTCCATTTGGCTCACTGACTTCACACACCATCAGGCTGACAGGCAGCTCTCAAGCAAACTACGAGTTCACACACTATGATTAATGCCGTTTGAGTGCATTGTCCTGAAATGCAGCTTGGTGAGCATCCCACACAAACGAAGCCTCCACAGGCGGGTTTCACATGCCACCAACTCCACATTCAGAAACCACTTCAGCGCCAAAGCTGTTTTCAGCTAGCTCTAAACACAAAGGCGCTAGACGCAAATGTTGCTGTAAGAGCTAATTCCATCAAGCAACACTGCATGTTGCTGAATTGCATATTGAAGAAGAATCAGCTGAGTGGTTCTTGTGGCAGCACAACTCCATTTGGCTCACTGACTTCACACACCATCAGGCTGACAGCAGCTCTCAAACAAACTACGAGTTCACACACTATGCTTAATGCCGTTTGAGTGCATTGTCCTGAAATGCAGCTTGGTGAGCATCCCACACAAACGAAGGCTCCACAGCTGGGTTTCACATGCCAGCAGCTCCACATTCAGAAACCACTTCAGCGCCAAAGCCGTTTTCAGCTAGCCCTAAATACAAAGGCACTAGATGCAAATGTTGCTGTAAGAGCTAATTCCATCAAGCAACACTGCATGTTGCTGAATTGCATATTGAAGAAGAATCAGCCGAGTGGTTCTTGTGGCAGCACAACTCCATTTGGCTCACTGACTTAACACACCATCCACCATCAGGCTGACAGGCAGCTCTCAAGCAAACTCAGATATCGCAAAGTATGCTTAATGCTGTTTGAGTGCATTGTCCTGAAATGCAGCTTGGTGAGCATCCCACACAAACGAAGGCTCCACAGCCGGGTTTCACATGCCAACAACTCCACATTCAGAAACCCCTTCAGCGCCAAATCCGTTTTCAGCTAGCCCTAAATACAAAGGCGCTAGACGCAAATGTTGCTGTAAGAGCTAATTCCATCAAGCAACACTGCATGTTGCTGAATTGCATATTGAAGAAGAATCAGCCGAGTGGTTCTTGTGGCAGCACAACTCCATTTGGCTCACTGACTTCACACACCATCAGGCTGACAGGCAGCTCTCAAGCAAACTACGAGTTCACACACTATGCTTAATGCCGTTTGAGTGCATTGTCCTGAAATGCAGCTTGGTGAGCATCCCAAACAAACGAAGGCTCCACAGGCGGGTTTCACATGCCACCAACTCCACATTCAGAAACCACTTCAGCGCCAAAGCCATTTTCAGCTAGCTCTAAACACAAAGGCGCTAGACGCAAATGTTGCTGTAAGAGCTAATTCCATCAAGCAACACTGCATGTTGCTGAATTGCATATTGAAGAAGAATCAGCTGAGTGGTTCTCATGGCAGCACAACTCCATTTGGCTCACTGACTTCACACACCATCAGGCTGACAGCAGCTCTCAAACAAAGTACGAGTTCACACACTATGCTTAATGCCGTTTGAGTGCATTGTCCTGAAATGCAGCTTGGTGAGCATCCCACACAAATGAAGGCTCCACAGGCAAGATTCACATGCCAGCAACTCCACATCCAGAAACTACTTCAGCGCCAAAGCCGTTTTCAGCTAGCCCTAAATACAAAGGCTCTAGACGCAAATGTTCCTGTAAGAGCTAATTCCATCAAGCAACACTGCATGTTGCTGAATTGCATATTGAAGAAGAATCAGCCGGGTCCTTCTCGAGGCAGCACAACTCCATTTGGCTCACTGACTTCACACACCATCAGGCTGACAGGCAGCTCTCAAGCAAACTACGAGTTCACACACTTTGCTTCATGCAGTTTGAGTGCATTGTCCTGAAATGCAGCTTGGTGAGCATCCCACACAAACGAAGGCTCCAAAGCCGGGTTTCACATGCCAACAACTCCACATTCAGAAACCACTTCATTGCCAAAGCCATTTTTAGCTAGCTCTAAATACAAAGGCGCTAGACGCAAATGTTGCTGTAAGACCTAATTCCATCAAGCAACACTGCATGTTGCTGAATTGCATATTGAAGAAGAATCAGCCGAGTGGTTCTTGTGGCAGCACAACTCCATTTGGCTCACTGACTTCACACACCATCAGGCTGTCAGGCAGCTCTCAAGCAAACTCAGATATCGCAAAGTATGCTTAATGCCGTTTGAGTGCATTGTCCTGAAATGCAGCTTGGTGAGCATCCCACACAAACAAAGGCTCCATAGGCGGGTTTCACATGCCACCAACTCCACATTCAGAAACCACTTCAGTGCCAAAGCCGTTTTTAGCTAGCTCTAAATACAAAGGCGCTAGACGCAAATGTTGCTGTAAGACCTAATTCCATCAAGCAACACTGCATGTTGCTGAATTGCATATTGAAGAAGAATCAGCCGAGTGGTTCTTGTGGCAGCACAACTCCATTTGGCTCACTGACTTAACACACCATCAGGCTGACAGCAGCTCTCAAGTAAACTCAGATTTCGCAAAGTATGCTTAATGCCGTTTGAGTGCATTGTCCTGAAATGCAGCTTGGTGAGCATCCCACACAAACGAAGGCTACACAGCCGGGTTTCACATGCCAGCAGCTCCACATCCAGAAACTACTTCAGCGCCAAAGCCATTTTCAGCTAGCCCTAAATACAAAGGCGCTAGACGCAAATGTTGCTGTAAGAGCTAATTCCATCAAGCAACACTGCATGTTGCTGAATTGCATATTGAAGAACAATCAGCCGAATGGTTCTTGTGGCAGCACAACTCCATTTGGCTCACTGACTTCACACCATCAGGCTGACAGGCAGCTCTCAAGCAAACTCAGATTTCGCAAAGTATGCTTAATGCCGGTTGAGTGCATTGTCCTGAAATGCAGCTTGGTGAGCATCCCACACAAACGAAGGCTACACAGCCGGGTTTCACATGCCACCAACTCCACATTCAGAAACCACTTCAGCGCCAAAGCCGTTTTCAGCTAGCCCTAAATACAAAGACCCTAGACGCAAATGTTGCTGTAAGAGCTAATTCCATCAAGCAACACTGTATGTTGCTGAATTGCATATTGAAGAAGAATCAGCCGGGTGCTTCTTGTGGCAGCACAACTCCATTTGGCTCACTGAATTCACACACCATCAGGCTGACAGGCAGCTCTCAAGCAAACTACGAGTTCACACACTATGATTAATGCCGTTTGAGTGCACTGTCCTGAAATGCAGCTTGGTGAGCATCCCACACAAACGAAGGCTACACAGGCGGGTTTCACATGTCAACAACTCCACATTCAGAAACCACTTCAGCGCCAAAGCCGTTTTCAGCTAGCCCTAAATACAAAGGCTCTAGACGCAAATGTTGCTGTAAGAGCTAATTCCATCAAGCAACACTGCATGTTGCTGAATTGCATATTGAAGAAGAATCAGCCGAGTGGTTCTTGTGGCAGCACAACTCCATTTGGCTCACTGACTTCACACACCATCAGGCTGACAGGCAGCTCTCAATAAACTCAGATTTCGCAAAGTATGCTTAAGGCCATTTGAGTGCATTGTCCTGAAATGCAGCTTGGTGAGCATCCCACACAAACGAAGGCTCCACAGCCGGGTTTCACATGCCACCAACTCCACATTCAGAAACCCCTTCAGCGCCAAAGCCATTTTCACCTAGACCTAAATACAAAGGCGCTAGACGCAAATGTTCCTGTAAGAGCTAATTCCATCAAGCAACACTGCATGTTGCTGAATTGCATATTGAAGAAGAATCAGCCGAGTGGTTCTTGTGGCAGCACAACTCCATTTGGCTCACTGACTTCACACCATCAGGCTGACAGGCAGCTCTCAAGCAAACTCAGATTTCGCAAAGTATGCTTTATGCCGTTTGAGTGCATTGTCCTGAAATGCAGCTTGGTGAGCATCCCACACAAATGAAGGCTCCACAGGCAAGATTCATATGCCAGCAGCTCCACATCCAGAAACTACTTCAGCGCCAAAGCCATTTTCAGCTAGCCCTAAATACAAAGGCGCTAGACACAAATGTTGCTGTAAGAGCTAATTCCATCAAGCAACACTGCATGTTGCTGAATTGCATATTGAAGAAGAATCAGCCGGGTGGTTCTTGTGGCAGCACAACTCCATTTGGCTCACTGACTTCACACACCATCAGGCTGACAGGCAGCTCTCAAGCAAACTACGAGTTCACACACTATGCTTAATGCCGTTTGAGTGCCTTGTCCTGAAATGCAGCTTGGTGAGCATCCCACACAAACGAAGGCTACACAGCCGGGTTTCACATGCCAACAACTCCACATTCAGAAACCACTTCAGCGCCAAAGCCGTTTTCAGCTAGCCCTAAATACAAAGGCTCTAGACGCAAATGTTGCTGTAAGAGCTAATTCCATCAAGCAACACTGCATGTTGCTGAATTGCATATTGAAGAAGAATCAGCCGAATGGTTCTTGTGGCAGCACAACTCCATTTGGCTCACTGACTTCACACACCATCAGGCTGACAGGCAGCTCTCAAGCAAACTCAGATTTCGCAAAGTATGCTTAATGCCATTTGAGTGCATTGTCCTGAAATGCAGCTTGGTGAGCATACCACACAAACGAAGGCTCCACAGCCGGATTTCACATGCCAACAACTCCACATTCAGAAACCACTTCAGCACCAAAGCCGTTTTCAGCTAGCCCTAAATACAAAGGCGCTAGATGCAAATGTTCCTGTAAGAGCTAATTCCATCAAGCAACACTGCATGTTGCTGAATTGCATATTGAAGAAGAATCAGCTGAGTGGTTCTTGTGGCAGCACAACTCCATTTGGCTCACTGACTTCACACCATCAGGCTGACAGGCAGCTCTCAAGCAAACTCAGATTTCGCAAAGTATGCTTAATGCCGTTTGAGTGCATTGTCCTGAAATGCAGCTTGGTGAGCATCCCACACAAATGAAGCCTCCACAGGCAAGATTCACATGTCAGCAGCTCCACATTCAGAAACCACTTCAGCGCCAAAGCCGTTTTCAGCTAGCCCTAAATACAAAGGCGCTAGACGCAAATGTTGCTGTAAGAGCTAATTCCAAAAAACAACACTGCATGTTGCTGAATTGCATATTGAAGAAGAATCAGCCGAGTGGTTCTTGTGGCAGCACAACTCCATTTGGCTCACTGACTTCACACACCATCAGGCTGACAAGCAGCTAGCTCTCAAGCAAACTCCGATTTCGCAAAGTATGCTTAATGCCGCTTGAGTGCCTTGTCCTGAAATGCAGCTTGGTGAGCATCCCACACAAACGAAGGCTCCACAGGCAGGTTTCACATGCCACCAACTCCACATTCAGAAACCACTTCAGTGCCAAAGCCATTTTTAGCTAGCTCTAAATACAAAGGCGCTAGACGCAAATGTTGCTGTAAGACCTAATTCCATCAAGCAAACTACGAGTTGCTGAATTGCATATTGAAGAAGAATCAGCCGAGTGGTTCTTGTGGCAGCACAACTCCATTTGGCTCGCTGACTTAACACACCATCAGGCTGACAGCAGCTCTCAAGTAAACTCAGATTTCGCAAAGTATGCTTAATGCCGCTTGAGTGCATTGTCCTGAAATGCAGCTTGGTGAGCATCCCACACAAATGAAGGCTCCACAGGCAAGTTTCACATGCCAGCAGCTCCACATTCAGAAACCACTTCAGCACCAAAGCCGTTTTCAGCTAGCCCTAAATACAAAGGCGCTAGACGCAAATGTTGCTGTAAGAGCTAATTCCGTGAAGCAACACTGCATGTTGCTGAATTGCATATTGAAGAAGAATCAGCCGAGTGGTTCTTGTGGCAGCACAACTCCATTTAGCTCACTGACTTCACACACCATCAGGCTGACAGCAGCTCTCAAGCAAACTACGAGTTCACACACTATGCTTAATGCCGTTTGAGTGCATTGTCCTGAAATGCAGCTTGGTGAGCATCCCACACAAACGAAGGCTCCAGAGCCGGGTTTCACATGCCACCAACTCCACATTCAGAAACCACTTCAGCGCCAAAGCCGTTTTCAGCTAGCCCTAAATACAAAGGCGCTAGACGCAAATGTTGCTGTAAGAGCTAATTCCATCAAGGAACACTGCATGTTGCTGAATTGCATATTGAAGAAGAATCAGCCGAGTGGTTCTTGTAGCAGCACAACTCCATTTGGCTCACTGACTTCACACACCATCAGGCTGACAGGCAGCTCTCAAGCAAACTCAGATTTCGCAAAGTATGCTTAATGCCATTTGAGTGCATTGTCCTGAAATGCAGCTTGGTGAGCATACCACACAAACGAAGGCTCCACAGCCGGATTTCACATGCCAACAACTCCACATTCAGAAACCACTTCAGCACCAAAGCCGTTTTCAGCTAGCCCTAAATACAAAGGCGCTAGACGCAAATGTTGCTGTAAGAGCTAATTCCATCAAGCAACACTGCATGTTGCTGAATTGCATATTGAAGAAGAATCAGCTGAATGGTTCTTGTGGCAGCACAACTCCATTTGGCTCACTGACTTCACACCATCAGGCTGACAGGCAGCTCTCAAGCAAACTCAGATTTCGCAAAGTATGCTTAATGCCGTTTGAGTGCATTGTCCTGAAATGCAGCTTGGTGAGCATCCCACACAAATGAAGGCTCCACAGGCAAGATTCACATGTCAGCAGCTCCACATTCAGAAACCACTTCAGCGCCAAAGCCGTTTTCAGCTAGCCCTAAACACAAAGGCGCTAGACGCAAATGTTGCTGTAAGAGCTAATTCCATCAACCAACACTGCATGTTGCTGAATTGCATATTGAAGAACAATCAGCCGAGTGGTTCTCGTGGCAGCACAACTCCATTTGGCTCACTGACTTCACACACCATCAGGCTGACAGGCAGCTCTCAAGCCAACTACGAGTTCACACACTATGCTTAATGCCGTTTGAGTGCATTGTCCTGAAATGCAGCTTGGTGAGCATCCCACACAAACGAAGGCTACACAGGCGGGTTTCACATGCCAACAACTCCACATTCAGAAACCACTTCAGCGCCAAAGCCGTTTTCAGCTAGCCCTAAATACAAAGGCGCTAGACGCAAATGTTGCTGTAAGAGCTAATTCCATCAAGCAACACTGCATGTTGCTGAATTGCATATTGAAGAAGAATCAGCCGAATGGTTCTTGTGGCAGCACAACTCCATTTGGCTCACTGACTTCACACACCATCAGGCTGACAGGCAGCTCTCAAGCAAACTCAGATTTCGCAAAGTATGCTTAAGGCCATTTGAGTGCATTGTCCTGAAATGCAGCTTGGTGAGCATCCCACACAAACGAAGGCTCCACAGGCGGGTTTCACATGCCAACAACTCCACATTCAGAAACCACTTCAGCGCCAAAGCCGTTTTCAGCTAGCCCTAAATACAAAGGCCATAGACGCAAATGTTGCTGTAAGAGCTAATTCCATCAAGCAACACTGCATGTTGCTGAATTGCATATTGAAGAAGAATCAGCCGAATGGTTCTTGTGGCAGCACAACTCCATTTGGCTCACTGACTTCACACACCATCAGGCTGACAGGCAGCTCTCAAGCAAACTCAGATTTCGCAAAGTATGCTTAATGCCGTTTGAGTGCATTGTCCTGAAATGCAGCTTGGTGAGCATCCCACACAAACGAAGGCTCCACAGGCGGGTTTCACATGCCAACAACTCCACATTCAGAAACCACTTCAGCGCCAAAGCCGTTTTCAGCTAGCCCTAAATACAAAGGCGCTAGACGCAAATGTTCCTGTAAGAGCTAATTCCATCAAGCAACACTGCATGTTGCTGAATTGTATATTGAAGAAGAATCAGCCGAGTGGTTCTTGTGGCAGCACAACTCCATTTGGCTCACTGACTTCACACACCATCAGGCTGACAGGCAGCTCTCAAGCAAACTCAGATTTCGCAAAGTATGCTTAATGCCATTTGAGTGCATTGTCCTGAAATGCAGCTTGGTGAGCATTCCACACAAACGAAGGCGCCATAGCCGGGTTTCACATGCCAACAACTCCACGTTCAGAAACCACTTCAGCGCCAAAGCCATTTTCAGCTAGCCCTAAATACAAAGGCGCTAGACGCAAATGTTCCTGTAAGAGCTAATTCCATCAAGCAACACTGCATGTTGCTGAATTGCATATTGAAGAAGAATCAGCCGAGTGGTTCTTGTGGCAGCACAACTCCATTTGGCTCACTGACTTCACACACCATCAGGCTGACAGGCAGCTCTCAAGCAAACTACGAGTTCACACACTATGCTTAATGCCGTTTGAGTGCATTGTCCTGAAATGCAGCTTGGTGAGCATCCAACACAAACGAAGGCTCCACAGGCGGGTTTCACATGCCAGCAACTCCACATTCAGAAACCACTTCAGCGCCAAAGCCGTTTTCAGCTAGCCCTAAATACAAAGGCGCTAGACGCAAATGTTGCTGTAAGAGCTAATTCCATCAAGCAACACTGCATGTTGCTGAATTGCATATTGAAGAAGAATCAGCCGAATGGTTCTTGTGGCAGCACAACTCCATTTGGCTCACTGACTTCACACACCATCAGGCTGACAGGCAGCTCTCAAGCAAACTCAGATTTCGCAAAGTATGCTTAATTCCATTTGAGTGCATTGTCCTGAAATGCAGCTTGGTGAGCATCCCACACAAACGAAGGCTACACAGCCGGGTTTCACATGCCAACAACTCCACATTCAGAAACCACTTCAGCGCCAAAGCCGTTTTCAGCTAGCCCTAAATACAAAGGCGCTAGACGCAAATGTTCCTGTAAGAGCTAATTCCATCAAGCAACACTGCATGTTGCTGAATTGCATATTGAAGAAGAATCAGCCGAGTGGTTCTTGTGGCAGCACAACTCCATTTGGCTCACTGACTTCACACACCATCAGGCTGACAGGCAGCTCTCAAGCAAACTACGAGTTCACACACTATGCTTAATGCCGTTTGAGTGCATTGTCCTGAAATGCAGCTTGGTGAGCATCCAACACAAACGAAGGCTCCACAGGCGGGTTTCACATGCCAACAACTCCACATTCAGAAACCACTTCAGCGCCAAAGCCGTTTTCAGCTAGCCCTAAATACAAAGGCGCTAGACGCAAATGTTGCTGTAAGAGCTAATTCCATCAAGCAACACTGCATGTTGCTGAATTGCATATTGAAGAAGAATCAGCTGAGTGGTTCTTGTGGCAGCACAACTCCATTTGGCTCACTGACTTCACACACCATCAGGCTGACAGGCAGCTCTCAAGCAAACTCAGATTTTGCACACTATGCTTAATGCTGCTTGAGTGCATTGTCCTGAAATGCAGCTTGGTGAGCATCCCACACAAATGAAGGCTCCACAGGCAAATTTCACATGCCACCAACTCCGCATTCAGAAACCCCTTCAGCGCCAAAGCCGTTTTCAGCTAGCCCTAAATGCAAAGGCTCTAGAAGCAAATGTTCCTCTAAGAGCTAATTCCATCAAGCAACACTGCATGTTGCTGAGTTGCATATTGAAGAAGAATCAGCCGAGTGGTTCTTGTGGCAGCACAACTCCATTTGGCTCACTGACTTCACACACCATCAGGCTGACAGGCAGCTCTCAAGCAAACTCAGATATCGCAAAGTATGCTTAATGCCGTTTGAGTGCATTGTCCTGAAATGCAGCTTGGTGAGCATCCCACACAAACGAAGGCTCCACAGCCGGGTTTCACATGCCAGCAACTCCACATTCAGAAACCACTTCAGCGCAAAGCCGTTTTCAGCTAGCCCTAAATACAAAGGCGCTAGACGCAAATGTTGCTGTAAGAACTAATTCCATAAAACAACACTGCCTGTTGCTGAATTGCATATTGAAGAAGAATCAGCCGAGTGGTTCTTGTTGCAGCACAACTCCATTTGGCTCACTGACTTCACACACCATCAGGCTGACAGGCAGCTCTCAAGCAAACTCAGATATCGCAAAGTATGCTTAATGCCGTTTGAGTGCATTGTCCTGAAATGCAGCTTGGTGAGCATCCCACACAAACAAAGGCTCCACAGCCGCATTTCACATGCCACCAACTCCACATTCAGAAAACACTTCAGCACCAAAGCCATTTTTAGCTAGCTCTAAATACAAAGGCGCTGGACGCAAATGTTGCTGTAAGACCTAATTCCATCAAGCAACACTGCATGTTGCTGAATTGCATATTGAAGAAGAATCAGCCGAGTGGTTCTTGTGGCAGCACAACTCCATTTGGCTCGCTGACTTAACACACCATCAGGATGACAGGCAGCTCTCAAGTAAACTCAGATTTCGCAAATTATGCTTAATGCCGTTTGAGTGCATTGTCCTGAAATGCAGCTTGGTGAGCATCCCACACAAATGAAGGCTCCACAGGCAAGTTTCACATGCCAGCAGCTCCACATTCAGAAACCACTTCAGCGCCAAAGCCGTTTTCAGCTAGCCCTAAATACAAAGGCGCTAGACGCAAATGTTGCTGTAAGAGCTAATTCCGTGAAGCAACACTGCATGTTGCTGAATTGCATATTGAAGAAGAATCAGCCGAGTGGTTCTTGTGGCAGCACAACTCCATTTGGCTCACTGACTTCACACACCATCAGGCTGACAGGCAGCTCTCAAGAAAACTCAGATTTCTCAAACTATGCTTAATGCCGTTTGAGTGCATTGTCCTGAAATGCAGCTTGGTGAGCATCCCACACAAACGAAGGCTCCACAGCCGGGTTTCACATGCCAACAACTCCACATTCAGAAACCACTTCAGCGCCAAAGCTGTTTTCAGCTAGCCCTAAATACAAAGGCGCTAGACCCAAATGTTGCTGTAAGAGCTAATTCAATCAAGCAACACTGCATGTTGCTGAATTGCATATTGAAGAAGAATCAGCCGAGTGGTTCTTGTAGCAGCACAACTCCATTTGGCTCACTGACTTCACACACCATCAGGCTGACAGGCAGCTCTCAAGCAAACTCAGATTTCGCAAAGTATGCTTAATGCCGTTTGAGTGCATTGTCCTGAAATGCAGCTTGGTGAGCATCCCACACAAACGAAGGCTCCACAGGCGGGTTTCACATGCCACCAACTCCACATTCAGAAACACCTTCAGAGCCAAAGCCATTTTCAGCTAGCCCTAAATACAAAGGCGCTAGAAGCAAATGTTCCTGTAAGAGCTAATTCCATCAAGCAACACTGCATGTTGCTGAATTGCATATTGAAGAAGAATCAGCCGAGTGGTTCTTGTGGCAGCACAACTCCATTTGGCTCACTGACTTCACACCATCAGGCTGACAGGCAGCTCTCAAGAAAACTCAGATTTCTCAAAGTATGCTTAATGCCGTTTGAGTGCATTGTCCTGAAATGCAGCTTGGTGAGCATCCCACACAAACGAAGGCTCCACAGGCAAGATTCACATGCCAACAACTCCACATTCAGAAACCACTTCATTGCCAAAGCCATTTTTAGCTAGCTCTAAATACAAAGGCGCTAGACGCAAATGTTGCTGTAAGACCTAATTCCATCAAGCAACACTGCATGTTGCTGAATTGCATATTGAAGAAGAATCAGCCGAGTGGTTCTTGTGGCAGCACAACTCCATTTGGCTCACTGACTTCACACACCATCAGGCTGTCAGGCAGCTCTCAAGCAAACTCAGATATCGCAAAGTATGCTTAATGCCGTTTGAGTGCATTGTCCTGAAATGCAGCTTGGTGAGCATCCCACACAAACAAAGGCTCCATAGGCGGGTTTCACATGCCACCAACTCCACATTCAGAAACCACTTCAGTGCCAAAGCCGTTTTTAGCTAGCTCTAAATACAAAGGCGCTAGACGCAAATGTTGCTGTAAGACCTAATTCCATCAAGCAACACTGCATGTTGCTGAATTGCATATTGAAGAAGAATCAGCCGAGTGGTTCTTGTGGCAGCACAACTCCATTTGGCTCACTGACTTAACACACCATCAGGCTGACAGCAGCTCTCAAGTAAACTCAGATTTCGCAAAGTATGCTTAATGCCGTTTGAGTGCATTGTCCTGAAATGCAGCTTGGTGAGCATCCCACACAAACGAAGGCTACACAGCCGGGTTTCACATGCCAGCAGCTCCACATCCAGAAACTACTTCAGCGCCAAAGCCATTTTCAGCTAGCCCTAAATACAAAGGCGCTAGACGCAAATGTTGCTGTAAGAGCTAATTCCATCAAGCAACACTGCATGTTGCTGAATTGCATATTGAAGAAGAATCAGCCGAATGGTTCTTGTGGCAGCACAACTCCATTTGGCTCACTGACTTCACACCATCAGGCTGAGAGGCAGCTCTCAAGCAAACTCAGATTTCGCAAAGTATGCTTAATGCCGGTTGAGTGCATTGTCCTGAAATGCAGCTTGGTGAGCATCCCACACAAACGAAGGCTACACAGCCGGGTTTCACATGCCACCAACTCCACATTCAGAAACCACTTCAGCGCCAAAGCCGTTTTCAGCTAGCCCTAAATACAAAGACCCTAGACGCAAATGTTGCTGTAAGAGCTAATTCCATCAAGCAACACTGTATGTTGCTGAATTGCATATTGAAGAAGAATCAGCCGGGTGCTTCTTGTGGCAGCACAACTCCATTTGGCTCACTGAATTCACACACCATCAGGCTGACAGGCAGCTCTCAAGCAAACTACGAGTTCACACACTATGCTTAATGCCGTTTGAGTGCACTGTCCTGAAATGCAGCTTGGTGAGCATCCCACACAAACGAAGGCTACACAGCCGGGTTTCACATGTCAACAACTCCACATTCAGAAACCACTTCAGCGCCAAAGCCGTTTTCAGCTAGCCCTAAATACAAAGGCTCTAGACGCAAATGTTGCTGTAAGAGCTAATTCCATCAAGCAACACTGCATGTTGCTGAATTGCATATTGAAGAAGAATCAGCCGAGTGGTTCTTGTGGCAGCACAACTCCATTTGGCTCACTGACTTCACACACCATCAGGCTGACAGGCAGCTCTCAAGCAAACTACGAGTTCACACACTATGCTTAATGCCGTTTGAGTGCATTGTCCTGAAATGCAGCTTGGTGAGCATCCCACACAAACGAAGGCTCCACAGCCGGGTTTCACATGCCACCAACTCCACATTCAGAAACCCCTTCAGCGCCAAAGCCATTTTCACCTAGACCTAAATACAAAGGTGCTAGACGCAAATGTTCCTGTAAGAGCTAATTCCATCAAGCAACACTGCATGTTGCTGAATTGCATATTGAAGAAGAATCAGCCGGGTGGTTCTCGTGGCAGCACAACTCCATTTGGCTCACTGACTTCACACCATCAGGCTGACAGGCAGCTCTCAAGCAAACTCAGATTTCGCAAAATATGCTTTATGCCGTTTGAGTGCATTGTCCTGAAATGCAGCTTGGTGAGCATCCCACACAAATGAAGGCTCCACAGGCAAGATTCATATGCCAGCAGCTCCACATCCAGAAACTACTTCAGCGCCAAAGCCATTTTCAGCTAGCCCTAAATACAAAGGCGCTAGACGTAAATGTTGCTGTAAGAGCTAATTCCATCAAGCAACACTGCATGTTGCTGAATTGCATATTGAAGAAGAATCAGCCGGGTGGTTCTTGTGGCAGCACAACTCCATTTGGCTCACTGACTTCACACACCATCAGGCTGACAAGCAGCTAGCTCTCAAGCAAACTCCGATTTCGCAAAGTATGCTTAATGCCGCTTGAGTGCCTTGTCCTGAAATGCAGCTTGGTGAGCATCCCACACAAACGAAGGCTCCACAGGCAGGTTTCACATGCCACCAACTCCACATTCAGAAACCACTTCAGTGCCAAAGCCATTTTTAGCTAGCTCTAAATACAAAGGCGCTAGACGCAAATGTTGCTGTAAGACCTAATTCCATCAAGCAAACTACGAGTTGCTGAATTGCATATTGAAGAAGAATCAGCCGAGTGGTTCTTGTGGCAGCACAACTCCATTTGGCTCGCTGACTTAACACACCATCAGGCTGACAGCAGCTCTCAAGTAAACTCAGATTTCGCAAAGTATGCTTAATGCCGCTTGAGTGCATTGTCCTGAAATGCAGCTTGGTGAGCATCCCACACAAATGAAGGCTCCACAGGCAAGTTTCACATGCCAGCAGCTCCACATTCAGAAACCACTTCAGCACCAAAGCCGTTTTCAGCTAGCCCTAAATACAAAGGCGCTAGACGCAAATGTTGCTGTAAGAGCTAATTCCGTGAAGCAACACTGCATGTTGCTGAATTGCATATTGAAGAAGAATCAGCCGAGTGGTTCTTGTGGCAGCACAACTCCATTTAGCTCACTGACTTCACACACCATCAGGCTGACAGGCAGCTCTCAAGCAAACTACGAGTTCACACACTATGCTTAATGCCGTTTGAGTGCATTGTCCTGAAATGCAGCTTGGTGAGCATCCCACACAA
Organism: Ochotona princeps; assembly: GCF_030435755.1. Lineage (NCBI taxonomy): Eukaryota > Metazoa > Chordata > Mammalia > Lagomorpha > Ochotonidae > Ochotona > Ochotona princeps. Next base: position 398,821 of record NC_080834.1, on the reverse strand, counting down.
ACGAAGGCGCCACAGCCGGGTTTCACATGCCAACAACTCCACATTCAGAAACCACTTCAGCGCCAAAGCCGTTTTCAGCTAGCCCTAAATACAAAGGCGCTAGACGCAAATGTTCCTGTAAGAGCTAATTCAATCAAGCAACACTGCATGTTGCTGAATTGCATATTGAAGAAGAATCAGCCGAGTGGTTCTTGTAGCAGCACAACTCCATTTGGCTCACTGACTTCACACACCATCAGGCTGACAGGCAGCTCTCAAGCAAACTCAGATTTCGCAAAGTATGCTTAATGCCATTTGAGTGCATTGTCCTGAAATGCAGCTTGGTGAGCATACCACACAAACGAAGGCTCCACAGCCGGATTTCACATGCCAACAACTCCACATTCAGAAACCACTTCAGCACCAAAGCCGTTTTCAGCTAGCCCTACATACAAAGGCGCTAGACGCAAATGTCCCTGTAAGAGCTAATTCCATCAAGCAACACTGCATGTTGCTGAATTGCATATTGAAGAAGAATCAGCTGAGTGGTTCTTGTGGCAGCACAACTCCATTTGGCTCACTGACTTCACACACCATCAGGCTGACAGGCAGCTCTCAAGCAAACTCAGATTTCGCAAAGTATGCTTAATGCCGTTTGAGTGCATTGTCCTGAAATGCAGCTTGGTGAGCATCCCACACAAATGAAGGCTCCACAGGCAAGATTCACATGTCAGCAGCTCCACATTCAGAAACCACTTCAGCGCCAAAGCCGTTTTCAGCTAGCCCTAAACACAAAGGCGCTAGACGCAAATGTTGCTGTAAGAGCTAATTCCATCAACCAACACTGCATGTTGCTGAATTGCATATTGAAGAACAATCAGCCGGGTGGTTCTCGTGGCAGCACAACTCCATTTGGCTCACTGACTTCACACACCATCAGGCTGACAGGCAGCTCTCAAGCCAACTACGAGTTCACACACTATGCTTAATGCCGTTTGAGTGCATTGTCCTGAAATGCAGCTTGGTGAGCATCCCACACAAACGAAGGCTACACAGGCGGGTTTCACATGCCAACAACTCCACATTCAGAAACCACTTCAGCGCCAAAGCCGTTTTCAGCTAGCCCTAAATACAAAGGCGCTAGACGCAAATGTTGCTGTAAGAGCTAATTCCATCAAGCAACACTGCATGTTGCTGAATTGCATATTGAAGAAGAATCAGCCGAATGGTTCTTGTGGCAGCACAACTCCATTTGGCTCACTGACTTCACACACCATCAGGCTGACAGGCAGCTCTCAAGCAAACTCAGATTTCGCAAAGTATGCTTAAGGCCATTTGAGTGCATTGTCCTGAAATGCAGCTTGGTGAGCATCCCACACAAACGAAGGCTCCACAGCCGGGCTTCACATGCCAACAACTCCGCATTCAGAAACCACTTCAGCGCCAAAGCCGTTTTCAGCTAGCCCTAAATACAAAGGCGCTAGACGCAAATGTTCCTGTAAGAGCTAATTCCATCAAGCAACACTGCATGTTGCTGAATTGCATATTGAAGAAGAATCAGCCGAGTGGTTCTTGTGGCAGCACAACTCCATTTGGCTCACTGACTTCACACACCATCAGGCTGACAGGCAGCTCTCAAGCAAACTCAGATTTCGCAAAGTATGCTTAATGCCATTTGAGTGCATTGTCCTGAAATGCAGCTTGGTGAGCATCCCACACAAACGAAGGCGCCACAGCCGGGTTTCACATGCCACCAACTCCACATTCAGAAACCACGTCAGCGCCAAAGCCGTTTTCAGCTAGCCCTACATACAAAGGCGCTAGACGCAAATGTTCCTGTAAGAGCTAATTCCATCAAGCAACACTGCATGTTGCTGAATTGCATATTGAAGAAGAATCAGCCGAGTGGTTCTTGTGGCAGCACAACTCCATTTGGCTCACTGACTTCACACACCATCAGGCTGACAGGCAGCTCTCAAGCAAACTACGAGTTCACACACTATGCTTAATGCCGTTTGAGTGCATTGTCCTGAAATGCAGCTTGGTGAGCATCCAACACAAACGAAGGCTCCACAGGCGGGTTTCACATGCCAACAACTCCACATTCAGAAACCACTTCAGCGCCAAAGCCGTTTTCAGCTAGCCCTAAATACAAAGGCCATAGACGCAAATGTTGCTGTAAGACCTAATTCCATCAAGCAACACTGCATGTTGCTGAATTGCATATTGAAGAAGAATCAGCCGAATGGTTCTTGTGGCAGCACAACTCCATTTGGCTCACTGACTTCACACACCATCAGGCTGACAGGCAGCTCTCAAGCAAACTCAGATTTCGCAAAGTATGCTTAATGCCGTTTGAGTGCATTGTCCTGAAATGCAGCTTGGTGAGCATCCCACACAAACGAAGGCTCCACAGGCGGGTTTCACATGCCAACAACTCCACATTCAGAAACCACTTCAGCGCCAAAGCCGTTTTCAGCTAGCCCTAAATACAAAGGCGCTAGACGCAAATGTTGCTGTAAGAGCTAATTCCATCAAGCAACACTGCATGTTGCTGAATTGCATATTGAAGAAGAATCAGCCGAGTGGTTCTTGTGGCAGCACAACTCCATTTGGCTCACTGACTTCACACACCATCAGGCTGACAGGCAGCTCTCAAGCAAACTCAGATTTCGCAAAGTATGCTTAATGCCATTTGAGTGCATTGTCCTGAAATGCAGCTTGGTGAGCATTCCACACAAACGAAGGCGCCATAGCCGGGTTTCACATGCCAACAACTCCACATTCAGAAACCACTTCAGCGCCAAAGCCATTTTCAGCTAGCCCTAAATACAAAGGCGCTAGACGCAAATGTTCCTGTAAGAGCTAATTCCATCAAGCAACACTGCATGTTGCTGAATTGCATATTGAAGAAGAATCAGCCGAGTGGTTCTTGTGGCAGCACAACTCCATTTGGCTCACTGACTTCACACACCATCAGGCTGACAGGCAGCTCTCAAGCCAACTACGAGTTCACACACTATGCTTAATGCCGTTTGAGTGCATTGTCCTGAAATGCAGCTTGGTGAGCATCCAACACAAACGAAGGCTCCACAGGCGGGTTTCACATGCCAACAACTCCACATTCAGAAACCACTTCAGCGCCAAAGCCGTTTTCAGCTAGCCCTAAATACAAAGGCGCTAGACGCAAATGTTGCTGTAAGAGCTAATTCCATCAAGCAACACTGCATGTTGCTGAATTGCATATTGAAGAAGAATCAGCCGAATGGTTCTTGTGGCAGCACAACTCCATTTGGCTCACTGACTTCACACACCATCAGGCTGACAGGACGCTCTCAAGCAAACTCAGATTTCGCAAAGTATGCTTAATGCCGTTTGAGTGCATTGTCCTGAAATGCAGCTTGGTGAGCATCCCACACAAACGAAGGCGCCACAGCCGGGTTTCACATGCCAACAACTCCACATTCAGAAACCACTTCAGCGCCAAAGCCGTTTTCAGCTAGCCCTAAATGCAAAGGCGCTAGACGCAAATGTTCCTGTAAGAGCTAATTCCATCAAGCAACACTGCATGTTGCTGAATTGCATATTGAAGAAGAATCAGCCGAGTGGTTCTTGTGGCAGCACAACTCCATTTGGCTCACTGACTTCACACACCATCAGGCTGACAGGCAGCTCTCAAGCAAACTACGAGTTCACACACTATGCTTAATGCCGTTTGAGTGCATTGTCCTGAAATGCAGCTTGGTGAGCATCCAACACAAACGAAGGCTCCACAGGCGGGTTTCACATGCCAGCAACTCCACATTCAGAAACCACTTCAGCGCCAAAGCCGTTTTCAGCTAGCCCTAAATACAAAGGCGCTAGACGCAAATGTTGCTGTAAGAGCTAATTCCATCAAGCAACACTGCATGTTGCTGAATTGCATATTGAAGAAGAATCAGCCGAATGGTTCTTGTGGCAGCACAACTCCATTTGGCTCACTGACTTCACACACCATCAGGCTGACAGGCAGCTCTCAAGCAAACTCAATTTTCGCAAAGTATGCTTAATGCCATTTGAGTGCATTGTCCTGAAATGCAGCTTGGTGAGCATCCCACACAAACGAAGGCTACACAGCCGGGTTTCACATGCCAACAACTCCACATTCAGAAACCACTTCAGCGCCAAAGCCGTTTTCAGCTAGCCCTAAATACAAAGGCGCTAGACGCAAATGTTCCTGTAAGAGCTAATTCCATCAAGCAACACTGCATGTTGCTGAATTGCATATTGAAGAAGAATCAGCCGAGTGGTTCTTGTGGCAGCACAACTCCATTTGGCTCACTGACTTCACACACCATCAGGCTGACAGGCAGCTCTCAAGCAAACTACGAGTTCACACACTATGCTTAATGCCGTTTGAGTGCATTGTCCTGAAATGCAGCTTGGTGAGCATCCAACACAAACGAAGGCTCCACAGGCGGGTTTCACATGCCAGCAACTCCACATTCAGAAACCACTTCAGCGCCAAAGCCGTTTTCAGCTAGCCCTAAATACAAAGGCGCTAGACGCAAATGTTGCTGTAAGAGCTAATTCAATCAAGCAACACTGCATGTTGCTGAATTGCATATTGAAGAAGAATCAGCTGAGTGGTTCTTGTGGCAGCACAACTCCATTTGGCTCACTGACTTCACACACCATCAGGCTGACAGGCAGCTCTCAAGCAAACTCAGATTTTGCACACTATGCTTAATGCTGCTTGAGTGCATTGTCCTGAAATGCAGCTTGGTGAGCATCCCACACAAATGAAGGCTCCACAGGCAAATTTCACATGCCACCAACTCCGCATTCAGAAACCCCTTCAGCGCCAAAGCCGTTTTCAGCTAGCCCTAAATGCAAAGGCTCTAGAAGCAAATGTTCCTCTAAGAGCTAATTCCATCAAGCAACACTGCATGTTGCTGAGTTGCATATTGAAGAAGAATCAGCCGAGTGGTTCTTGTGGCAGCACAACTCCATTTGGCTCACTGACTTCACACACCATCAGGCTGACAGGCAGCTCTCAAGCAAACTCAGATATCGCAAAGTATGCTTAATGCCGTTTGAGTGCATTGTCCTGAAATGCAGCTTGGTGAGCATCCCACACAAACGAAGGCTACACAGCCGGGTTTCACATGCCAGCAACTCCACATTCAGAAACCACTTCAGCGCAAAGCCGTTTTCAGCTAGCCCTAAATACAAAGGCGCTAGACGCAAATGTTGCTGTAAGAACTAATTCCATAAAACAACACTGCCTGTTGCTGAATTGCATATTGAAGAAGAATCAGCCGAGTGGTTCTTGTTGCAGCACAACTCCATTTGGCTCACTGACTTCACACACCATCAGGCTGACAGGCAGCTCTCAAGCAAACTCAGATATCGCAAAGTATGCTTAATGCCGTTTGAGTGCATTGTCCTGAAATGCAGCTTGGTGAGCATCCCACACAAACAAAGGCTCCACAGCCGCATTTCACATGCCACCAACTCCACATTCAGAAAACACTTCAGCACCAAAGCCATTTTTAGCTAGCTCTAAATACAAAGGCGCTGGACGCAAATGTTGCTGTAAGACCTAATTCCATCAAGCAACACTGCATGTTGCTGAATTGCATATTGAAGAAGAATCAGCCGAGTGGTTCTTGTGGCAGCACAACTCCATTTGGCTCGCTGACTTAACACACCATCAGGATGACAGCAGCTCTCAAGTAAACTCAGATTTCGCAAATTATGCTTAATGCCGCTTGAGTGCATTGTCCTGAAATGCAGCTTGGTGAGCATCCCACACAAATGAAGGCTCCACAGGCAAGTTTCACATGCCAGCAGCTCCACATTCAGAAACCACTTCAGCGCCAAAGCCGTTTTCAGCTAGCCCTAAATACAAAGGCGCTAGACGCAAATGTTGCTGTAAGAGCTAATTCCGTGAAGCAACACTGCATGTTGCTGAATTGCATATTGAAGAAGAATCAGCCGAGTGGTTCTTGTGGCAGCACAACTCCATTTGGCTCACTGACTTCACACACCATCAGGCTGACAGGCAGCTCTCAAGAAAACTCAGATTTCTCAAACTATGCTTAATGCCGTTTGAGTGCATTGTCCTGAAATGCAGCTTGGTGAGCATCCCACACAAACGAAGGCTCCACAGCCGGGTTTCACATGCCAACAACTCCACATTCAGAAACACCTTCAGAGCCAAAGCCATTTTCAGCTAGCCCTAAATACAAAGGCGCTAGAAGCAAATGTTCCTGTAAGAGCTAATTCCATCAAGCAACACTGCATGTTGCTGAATTGCATATTGAAGAAGAATCAGCCGAGTGGTTCTTGTGGCAGCACAACTCCATTTGGCTCACTGACTTCACACCATCAGGCTGACAGGCAGCTCTCAAGAAAACTCAGATTTCTCAAAGTATGCTTAATGCCGTTTGAGTGCATTGTCCTGAAATGCAGCTTGGTGAGCATCCCACACAAACGAAGGCTCCACAGGCAAGATTCACATGCCAGCAGCTCCACATCCAGAAACTACTTCAGCGCCAAAGCCGTTTTCAGCTAGCCCTAAATACAAAGGCGCTAGACACAAATGTTGCTGTGAGAGCTAATTCCATCAAGCAACACTGCATGTTGCTGAATTGCATATTGAAGAAGAATCAGCCGAGTGGTTCTTGTGGCAGCACAACTCCATTTGGCTCACTGACTTCACACCATCATGCTGACCGGCAGCTCTCTAGCAAACTCAGATTTCTCAAAGTATGCTTAATGCCGTTTGAGTGCATTGTCCTGAAATGCAGCTTGGTGAGCATCCCACACAAACGAAGGCTCCACAGGCGGGTTTCACATGCCACCAACTCCACTTTCAGAAACCACTTCAGTGCCAAAGCCATTTTTAGCTAGCTCTAAATACAAAGGCGCTAGACGCAAATGTTGCTGCAATAGCTAATTCCATCAAGCAACACTGCATGTTGCTGAATTGCATATTGAAGAAGAATCAGCCGAGTGGTTCTTGTGGCAGCACAACTCCATTTGGCTCACTGACTTCACACACCATCAGGCTGACAGGCAGCTCTCAAGCAAACTACGAGTTCACACACTATGCTTAATGCCGTTTGAGTGCATTGTCCTGAAATGCAGCTTGGTGAGCATCCCACACAAACGAAGGCTACACAGCCGGGTTTCACATGCCACCAGCTCCACATTCAGAAACCACTTCAGGGCCAAAGCCGTTTTCAGCTAGCCCTAAATACAAAGGCTCTAGAAGCAAATGTTCCTCTAAGAGCTAATTCCATCAAGCAACACTGCATGTTGCTGAATTGCATATTGAAGAAGAATCAGCTGCGTGGTTCTTGTGGCAGCACAACTCCATTTGGCTCACTGACTTCACACCATCAGGCTGACAGGCAGCTCTCAAGAAAACTCAGATTTTTCAAAGTATGCATAATGCCGTTTGAGTGCATTGTCCTGAAATGCAGCTTGGTGAGCATCCCACACAAACGAAGGCTACACAGCCGGGTTTCACATGCCAACAACTCCACATTCAGAAACCACTTCAGTGCCAAAGCCGTTTTCAGCTAGCCCTAAATACAAAGGCGCTAGACGCAAATGTTGCTGTAAGAGCTAATTCCGTCAAGCTACACTGCATGTTGCTGAATTGCATATTGAAGAAGAATCAGCCGGGTGGTTCTCATGGCAGCACAACTCCATTTGGCTCACTGACTTCACACACCATCAGGCTGACAGGCAGCTCTCAAGCAAACTACGAGTTCACACACTATGCTTAATGCCGTTTGAGTGCACTGTCCTGAAATGCATCTTGGTGAGCATCCCACACAAACGAAGGCTACACAGCCGGGTTTCACATGTCAACAACTCCACATTCAGAAACCCCTTCAGCGCCAAAGCCGTTTTCAGCTAGCCCTAAATACAAAGGCGCTAGACGCAAATGTTGCTGTAAGAGCTAATTCCATCAAGCAACACTGCATGTTGCTGAATTGCATATTGAAGAAGAATCAGCCGAATGGTTGTTGTGGCAGCACAACTCCATTTGGCTCACTGACTTCACACACCATCAGGCTGACAGGCAGCTCTCAAGCAAACTACGAGTTCACACACTATGCTTAATGCCGTTTGAGTGCATTGTCCTGAAATGCAGCTTGGTGAGCATCCCACACAAACGAAGGCTACACAGCCGGGTTTCACATGCCACCAACTCCACTTTCAGAAACCACTTCAGTGCCAAAGCCATTTTTAGCTAGCTCTAAATACAAAGGCGCTAGACGCAAATGTTGCTGCAATAGCTAATTCCATCAAGCAACACTGCATGTTGCTGAATTGCATATTGAAGAAGAATCAGCCGAGTGGTTCTTGTGGCAGCACAACTCCATTTGGCTCACTGACTTCACACACCATCAGGCTGACAGGCAGCTCTCAAGCAAACTACGAGTTCACACACTATGCTTAATGCCGTTTGAGTGCATTGTCCTGAAATGCATCTTGGTGAGCGTCCCACACAAACGAAGGCTACACAGCCGGGTTTCACATGCCAACAACTCCACATTCAGAAACCACTTCAGCGCCAAAGCCGTTTTCAGCTAGCCCTAAATACAAAGGCGCTAGACGCAAATGTTCCTGTGAGAGCTAATTCCATCAAGCAACACTGCATGTTGCTGAATTGCATATTGAAGAAGAATCAGCCGAGTGGTTCTTGTGGCAGCACAACTCCATTTGGCTCACTGACTTCACACCATCAGGCTGACAGGCAGCTCTCAAGCAAACTCAGATTTCTCAAAGTATGCATAATGCCGTTTGAGTGCATTGTCCTGAAATGCAGCTTGGTGAGCATCCCACACAAACGAAGGCTACACAGCCGGGTTTCACATGCCAACAACTCCACATTCAGAAACCACTTCAGCGCCAAAGCCGTTTTCAGCTAGCCCTAAATACAAAGGCGCTAGACGCAAATGTTCCTGTAAGAGCTAATTCCATCAAGCAACACTGCATGTTGCTGAATTGCATATTGAAGAAGAATCAGCTGAGTGGTTCTTGTGGCAGCACAACTCCATTTGGCTCACTGACTTCACACCATCAGGCTGACAGGCAGCTCTCAAGAAAACTCAGATTTCGCAAAGTATGCTTAATGCCGTTTGAGTGCATTGTCCTGAAATGCAGCTTGGTGAGCATCCCACACAAATGAAGGCTCCACAGGCAAGATTCACATGTCAGCAGCTCCACATTCAGAAACCACTTCAGCGCCAAAGCCGTTTTCAGCTAGCCCTAAACACAAAGGCGCTAGACGCAAATGTTGCTGTAAGAGCTAATTCCATCAACCAACACTGCATGTTGCTGAATTGCATATTGAAGAGCAATCAGCCGGGTGGTTCTCGTGGCAGCACAACTCCATTTGGCTCACTGACTTCACACACCATCAGGCTGACAGGCAGCTCTCAAGCCAACTACGAGTTCACACACTATGCTTAATGCCGTTTGAGTGCATTGTCCTGAAATGCAGCTTGGTGAGCATCCCACACAAACGAAGGCTACACAGGCGGGTTTCACATGCCAACAACTCCACATTCAGAAACCACTTCAGCGCCAAAGCCGTTTTCAGCTAGCCCTAAATACAAAGGCGCTAGACGCAAATGTTGCTGTAAGAGCTAATTCCATCAAGCAACACTGCATGTTGCTGAATTGCATATTGAAGAAGAATCAGCCGAATGGTTCTTGTGGCAGCACAACTCCATTTGGCTCACTGACTTCACACACCATCAGGCTGACAGGCAGCTCTCAAGCAAACTCAGATTTCGCAAAGTATGCTTAAGGCCATTTGAGTGCATTGTCCTGAAATGCAGCTTGGTGAGCATCCCACACAAACGAAGGCTCCACAGCCGGGCTTCACATGCCAACAACTCCGCATTCAGAAACCACTTCAGCGCCAAAGCCGTTTTCAGCTAGCCCTAAATACAAAGGCGCTAGACGCAAATGTTCCTGTAAGAGCTAATTCCATCAAGCAACACTGCATGTTGCTGAATTGCATATTGAAGAAGAATCAGCCGAGTGGTTCTTGTGGCAGCACAACTCCATTTGGCTCACTGACTTCACACACCATCAGGCTGACAGGCAGCTCTCAAGCAAACTCAGATTTCGCAAAGTATGCTTAATGCCATTTGAGTGCATTGTCCTGAAATGCAGCTTGGTGAGCATCCCACACAAACGAAGGCGCCACAGCCGGGTTTCACATGCCACCAACTCCACATTCAGAAACCACGTCAGCGCCAAAGCCGTTTTCAGCTAGCCCTACATACAAAGGCGCTAGACGCAAATGTTCCTGTAAGAGCTAATTCCATCAAGCAACACTGCATGTTGCTGAATTGCATATTGAAGAAGAATCAGCCGAGTGGTTCTTGTGGCAGCACAACTCCATTTGGCTCACTGACTTCACACACCATCAGGCTGACAGGCAGCTCTCAAGCAAACTACGAGTTCACACACTATGCTTAATGCCGTTTGAGTGCATTGTCCTGAAATGCAGCTTGGTGAGCATCCAACACAAACGAAGGCTCCACAGGCGGGTTTCACATGCCAACAACTCCACATTCAGAAACCACTTCAGCGCCAAAGCCGTTTTCAGCTAGCCCTAAATACAAAGGCCATAGACGCAAATGTTGCTGTAAGAGCTAATTCCATCAAGCAACACTGCATGTTGCTGAATTGCATATTGAAGAAGAATCAGCCGAATGGTTCTTGTGGCAGCACAACTCCATTTGGCTCACTGACTTCACACACCATCAGGCTGACAGGCAGCTCTCAAGCAAACTCAGATTTCGCAAAGTATGCTTAATGCCGTTTGAGTGCATTGTCCTGAAATGCAGCTTGGTGAGCATCCCACACAAACGAAGGCTCCACAGGCGGGTTTCACATGCCAACAACTCCACATTCAGAAACCACTTCAGCGCCAAAGCCGTTTTCAGCTAGCCCTAAATACAAAGGCGCTAGACGCAAATGTTGCTGTAAGAGCTAATTCCATCAAGCAACACTGCATGTTGCTGAATTGCATATTGAAGAAGAATCAGCCGAGTGGTTCTTGTGGCAGCACAACTCCATTTGGCTCACTGACTTCACACACCATCAGGCTGACAGGCAGCTCTCAAGCAAACTACGAGTTCACACACTATGCTTAATGCCGTTTGAGTGCATTGTCCTGAAATGCAGCTTGGTGAGCATCCCACACAAACGAAGGCTACACAGCCGGGTTTCACATGCCACCAACTCCACTTTCAGAAACCACTTCAGTGCCAAAGCCATTTTTAGCTAGCTCTAAATACAAAGGCGCTAGACGCAAATGTTGCTGCAATAGCTAATTCCATCAAGCAACACTGCATGTTGCTGAATTGCATATTGAAGAAGAATCAGCCGAGTGGTTCTTGTGGCAGCACAACTCCATTTGGCTCACTGACTTCACACACCATCAGGCTGACAGGCAGCTCTCAAGCAAACTACGAGTTCACACACTATGCTTAATGCCGTTTGAGTGCATTGTCCTGAAATGCATCTTGGTGAGCGTCCCACACAAACGAAGGCTACACAGCCGGGTTTCACATGCCAACAACTCCACATTCAGAAACCACTTCAGCGCCAAAGCCGTTTTCAGCTAGCCCTAAATACAAAGGCGCTAGACGCAAATGTTCCTGTGAGAGCTAATTCCATCAAGCAACACTGCATGTTGCTGAATTGCATATTGAAGAAGAATCAGCCGAGTGGTTCTTGTGGCAGCACAACTCCATTTGGCTCACTGACTTCACACCATCAGGCTGACAGGCAGCTCTCAAGCAAACTCAGATTTCTCAAAGTATGCATAATGCCGTTTGAGTGCATTGTCCTGAAATGCAGCTTGGTGAGCATCCCACACAAACGAAGGCTACACAGCCGGGTTTCACATGCCAACAACTCCACATTCAGAAACCACTTCAGCGCCAAAGCCGTTTTCAGCTAGCCCTAAATACAAAGGCGCTAGACGCAAATGTTCCTGTAAGAGCTAATTCCATCAAGCAACACTGCATGTTGCTGAATTGCATATTGAAGAAGAATCAGCTGAGTGGTTCTTGTGGCAGCACAACTCCATTTGGCTCACTGACTTCACACCATCAGGCTGACAGGCAGCTCTCAAGAAAACTCAGATTTCGCAAAGTATGCTTAATGCCGTTTGAGTGCATTGTCCTGAAATGCAGCTTGGTGAGCATCCCACACAAATGAAGGCTCCACAGGCAAGATTCACATGTCAGCAGCTCCACATTCAGAAACCACTTCAGCGCCAAAGCCGTTTTCAGCTAGCCCTAAACACAAAGGCGCTAGACGCAAATGTTGCTGTAAGAGCTAATTCCATCAACCAACACTGCATGTTGCTGAATTGCATATTGAAGAGCAATCAGCCGGGTGGTTCTCGTGGCAGCACAACTCCATTTGGCTCACTGACTTCACACACCATCAGGCTGACAGGCAGCTCTCAAGCCAACTACGAGTTCACACACTATGCTTAATGCCGTTTGAGTGCATTGTCCTGAAATGCAGCTTGGTGAGCATCCCACACAAACGAAGGCTACACAGGCGGGTTTCACATGCCAACAACTCCACATTCAGAAACCACTTCAGCGCCAAAGCCGTTTTCAGCTAGCCCTAAATACAAAGGCGCTAGACGCAAATGTTGCTGTAAGAGCTAATTCCATCAAGCAACACTGCATGTTGCTGAATTGCATATTGAAGAAGAATCAGCCGAATGGTTCTTGTGGCAGCACAACTCCATTTGGCTCACTGACTTCACACACCATCAGGCTGACAGGCAGCTCTCAAGCAAACTCAGATTTCGCAAAGTATGCTTAAGGCCATTTGAGTGCATTGTCCTGAAATGCAGCTTGGTGAGCATCCCACACAAACGAAGGCTCCACAGCCGGGCTTCACATGCCAACAACTCCGCATTCAGAAACCACTTCAGCGCCAAAGCCGTTTTCAGCTAGCCCTAAATACAAAGGCGCTAGACGCAAATGTTCCTGTAAGAGCTAATTCCATCAAGCAACACTGCATGTTGCTGAATTGCATATTGAAGAAGAATCAGCCGAGTGGTTCTTGTGGCAGCACAACTCCATTTGGCTCACTGACTTCACACACCATCAGGCTGACAGGCAGCTCTCAAGCAAACTCAGATTTCGCAAAGTATGCTTAATGCCATTTGAGTGCATTGTCCTGAAATGCAGCTTGGTGAGCATCCCACACAAACGAAGGCGCCACAGCCGGGTTTCACATGCCACCAACTCCACATTCAGAAACCACGTCAGCGCCAAAGCCGTTTTCAGCTAGCCCTACATACAAAGGCGCTAGACGCAAATGTTCCTGTAAGAGCTAATTCCATCAAGCAACACTGCATGTTGCTGAATTGCATATTGAAGAAGAATCAGCCGAGTGGTTCTTGTGGCAGCACAACTCCATTTGGCTCACTGACTTCACACACCATCAGGCTGACAGGCAGCTCTCAAGCAAACTACGAGTTCACACACTATGCTTAATGCCGTTTGAGTGCATTGTCCTGAAATGCAGCTTGGTGAGCATCCAACACAAACGAAGGCTCCACAGGCGGGTTTCACATGCCAACAACTCCACATTCAGAAACCACTTCAGCGCCAAAGCCGTTTTCAGCTAGCCCTAAATACAAAGGCCATAGACGCAAATGTTGCTGTAAGAGCTAATTCCATCAAGCAACACTGCATGTTGCTGAATTGCATATTGAAGAAGAATCAGCCGAATGGTTCTTGTGGCAGCACAACTCCATTTGGCTCACTGACTTCACACACCATCAGGCTGACAGGCAGCTCTCAAGCAAACTCAGATTTCGCAAAGTATGCTTAATGCCGTTTGAGTGCATTGTCCTGAAATGCAGCTTGGTGAGCATCCCACACAAACGAAGGCTCCACAGGCGGGTTTCACATGCCAACAACTCCACATTCAGAAACCACTTCAGCGCCAAAGCCGTTTTCAGCTAGCCCTAAATACAAAGGCGCTAGACGCAAATGTTGCTGTAAGAGCTAATTCCATCAAGCAACACTGCATGTTGCTGAATTGCATATTGAAGAAGAATCAGCCGAGTGGTTCTTGTGGCAGCACAACTCCATTTGGCTCACTGACTTCACACACCATCAGGCTGACAGGCAGCTCTCAAGCAAACTACGAGTTCACACACTATGCTTAATGCCGTTTGAGTGCATTGTCCTGAAATGCAGCTTGGTGAGCATCCAACACAAACGAAGGCTCCACAGGCGGGTTTCACATGCCAACAACTCCACATTCAGAAACCACTTCAGCGCCAAAGCCGTTTTCAGCTAGCCCTAAATACAAAGGCGCTAGACGCAAATGTTGCTGTAAGAGCTAATTCCATCAAGCAACACTGCATGTTGCTGAATTGCATATTGAAAAAGAATCAGCCGAATGGTTCTTGTGGCAGCACAACTCCATTTGGCTCACTGACTTCACACACCATCAGGCTGACAGGACGCTCTCAAGCAAACTCAGATTTCACAAAGTATGCTTAATGCCGTTTGAGTGCATTGTCCTGAAATGCAGCTTGGTGAGCATCCCACACAAACGAAGGCGCCACAGCCGGGTTTCACATGCCAACAACTCCACATTCAGAAACCACTTCAGCGCCAAAGCCGTTTTCAGCTAGCCCTAAATGCAAAGGCGCTAGACGCAAATGTTCCTGTAAGAGCTAATTCCATCAAGCAACACTGCATGTTGCTGAATTGCATATTGAAGAAGAATCAGCCGAGTGGTTCTTGTGGCAGCACAACTCCATTTGGCTCACTGACTTCACACACCATCAGGCTGACAGGCAGCTCTCAAGCAAACTACGAGTTCACACACTATGCTTAATGCCGTTTGAGTGCATTGTCCTGAAATGCAGCTTGGTGAGCATCCAACACAAACGAAGGCTCCACAGCCGGGTTTCACATGCCAGCAACTCCACATTCAGAAACCACTTCAGCGCCAAAGCCGTTTTCAGCTAGCCCTAAATACAAAGGCGCTAGACGCAAATGTTGCTGTAAGAGCTAATTCCATCAAGCAACACTGCATGTTGCTGAATTGCATATTGAAGAAGAATCAGCCGAATGGTTCTTGTGGCAGCACAACTCCATTTGGCTCACTGACTTCACACACCATCAGGCTGACAGGCAGCTCTCAAGCAAACTCAATTTTCGCAAAGTATGCTTAATGCCATTTGAGTGCATTGTCCTGAAATGCAGCTTGGTGAGCATCCCACACAAACGAAGGCTACACAGCCGGGTTTCACATGCCAACAACTCCACATTCAGAAACCACTTCAGCGCCAAAGCCGTTTTCAGCTAGCCCTAAATACAAAGGCGCTAGACGCAAATGTTCCTGTAAGAGCTAATTCCATCAAGCAACACTGCATGTTGCTGAATTGCATATTGAAGAAGAATCAGCCGAGTGGTTCTTGTGGCAGCACAACTCCATTTGGCTCACTGACTTCACACACCATCAGGCTGACAGGCAGCTCTCAAGCAAACTACGAGTTCACACACTATGCTTAATGCCGTTTGAGTGCATTGTCCTGAAATGCAGCTTGGTGAGCATCCAACACAAACGAAGGCTCCACAGGCGGGTTTCACATGCCAAAAACTCCACATTCAGAAACCACTTCAGCGCCAAAGCCGTTTTCAGCTAGCCCTAAATACAAAGGCGCTAGACGCAAATGTTGCTGTAAGAGCTAATTCCATCAAGCAACACTGCATGTTGCTGAATTGCATATTGAAGAAGAATCAGCTGAGTGGTTCTTGTGGCAGCACAACTCCATTTGGCTCACTGACTTCACACACCATCAGGCTGACAGGCAGCTCTCAAGCAAACTCAGATTTTGCACACTATGCTTAATGCTGCTTGAGTGCATTGTCCTGAAATGCAGCTTGGTGAGCATCCCACACAAACGAAGGCTCCACAGGCAAATTTCACATGCCACCAACTCCGCATTCAGAAACCCCTTCAGCGCCAAAGCCGTTTTCAGCTAGCCCTAAATGCAAAGGCTCTAGAAGCAAATGTTCCTCTAAGAGCTAATTCCATCAAGCAACACTGCATGTTGCTGAGTTGCATATTGAAGAAGAATCAGCCGAGTGGTTCTTGTGGCAGCACAACTCCATTTGGCTCACTGACTTCACACACCATCAGGCTGACAGGCAGCTCTCAAGCAAACTCAGATATCGCAAAGTATGCTTAATGCCGTTTGAGTGCATTGTCCTGAAATGCAGCTTGGTGAGCATCCCACACAAACGAAGGCTACACAGCCGGGTTTCACATGCCAGCAACTCCACATTCAGAAACCACTTCAGCGCCAATGCCGTTTTCAGCTAGCCCTAAATACAAAGGCGCTAGACGCAAATGTTGCTGTAAGAACTAATTCCATAAAACAACACTGCCTGTTGCTGAATTGCATATTGAAGAAGAATCAGCCGAGTGGTTCTTGTTGCAGCACAACTCCATTTGGCTCACTGACTTCACACACCATCAGGCTGACAGGCAGCTCTCAAGCAAACTCAGATATCGCAAAGTATGCTTAATGCCGTTTGAGTGCATTGTCCTGAAATGCAGCTTGGTGAGCATCCCACACAAACAAAGGCTCCACAGCCGCATTTCACATGCCACCAACTCCACATTCAGAAAACACTTCAGCACCAAAGCCATTTTTAGCTAGCTCTAAATACAAAGGC
Organism: Ochotona princeps; assembly: GCF_030435755.1. Taxonomy (NCBI): domain Eukaryota; kingdom Metazoa; phylum Chordata; class Mammalia; order Lagomorpha; family Ochotonidae; genus Ochotona; species Ochotona princeps. The sequence continues at coordinate 382,079 of NC_080834.1, read as the reverse complement.
GCTGGACGCAAATGTTGCTGTAAGACCTAATTCCATCAAGCAACACTGCATGTTGCTGAATTGCATATTGAAGAAGAATCAGCCGAGTGGTTCTTGTGGCAGCACAACTCCATTTGGCTCGCTGACTTAACACACCATCAGGATGACAGCAGCTCTCAAGTAAACTCAGATTTCGCAAATTATGCTTAATGCCGCTTGAGTGCATTGTCCTGAAATGCAGCTTGGTGAGCATCCCACACAAATGAAGGCTCCACAGGCAAGTTTCACATGCCAGCAGCTCCACATTCAGAAACCACTTCAGCGCCAAAGCCGTTTTCAGCTAGCCCTAAATACAAAGGCGCTAGACGCAAATGTTGCTGTAAGAGCTAATTCCGTGAAGCAACACTGCATGTTGCTGAATTGCATATTGAAGAAGAATCAGCCGAGTGGTTCTTGTGGCAGCACAACTCCATTTGGCTCACTGACTTCACACACCATCAGGCTGACAGGCAGCTCTCAAGAAAACTCAGATTTCTCAAACTATGCTTAATGCCGTTTGAGTGCATTGTCCTGAAATGCAGCTTGGTGAGCATCCCACACAAACGAAGGCTCCACAGCCGGGTTTCACATGCCAACAACTCCACATTCAGAAACCACTTCAGCGCCAAAGCTGTTTTCAGCTAGCCCTAAATACAAAGGCGCTAGACCCAAATGTTGCTGTAAGAGCTAATTCAATCAAGCAACACTGCATGTTGCTGAATTGCATATTGAAGAAGAATCAGCCGAGTGGTTCTTGTAGCAGCACAACTCCATTTGGCTCACTGACTTCACACACCATCAGGCTGACAGGCAGCTCTCAAGCAAACTCAGATTTCGCAAAGTATGCTTAATGCCGTTTGAGTGCATTGTCCTGAAATGCAGCTTGGTGAGCATCCCACACAAACGAAGGCTCCACAGGCGGGTTTCACATGCCACCAACTCCACATTCAGAAACACCTTCAGAGCCAAAGCCATTTTCAGCTAGCCCTAAATACAAAGGCGCTAGAAGCAAATGTTCCTGTAAGAGCTAATTCCATCAAGCAACACTGCATGTTGCTGAATTGCATATTGAAGAAGAATCAGCCGAGTGGTTCTTGTGGCAGCACAACTCCATTTGGCTCACTGACTTCACACCATCGGGCTGACAGGCAGCTCTCAAGAAAACTCAGATTTCTCAAAGTATGCTTAATGCCGTTTGAGTGCATTGTCCTGAAATGCAGCTTGGTGAGCATCCCACACAAACGAAGGCTCCACAGGCAAGATTCACATGCCAGCAGCTCCACATCCAGAAACTACTTCAGCGCCAAAGCCGTTTTCAGCTAGCCCTAAATACAAAGGCGCTAGACACAAATGTTGCTGTGAGAGCTAATTGCATCAAGCAACACTGCATGTTGCTGAATTGCATATTGAAGAAGAATCAGCCGAGTGGTTCTTGTGGCAGCACAACTCCATTTGGCTCACTGACTTCACACCATCATGCTGACCGGCAGCTCTCTAGCAAACTCAGATTTCTCAAAGTATGCTTAATGCCGTTTGAGTGCATTGTCCTGAAATGCAGCTTGGTGAGCATCCCACACAAACGAAGGCTCCACAGGCGGGTTTCACATGCCACCAACTCCACTTTCAGAAACCACTTCAGTGCCAAAGCCATTTTTAGCTAGCTCTAAATACAAAGGCGCTAGACGCAAATGTTGCTGCAATAGCTAATTCCATCAAGCAACACTGCATGTTGCTGAATTGCATATTGAAGAAGAATCAGCCGAGTGGTTCTTGTGGCAGCACAACTCCATTTGGCTCACTGACTTCACACACCATCAGGCTGACAGGCAGCTCTCAAGCAAACTACGAGTTCACACACTATGCTTAATGCCGTTTGAGTGCATTGTCCTGAAATGCAGCTTGGTGAGCATCCCACACAAACGAAGGCTACACAGCCGGGTTTCACATGCCACCAGCTCCACATTCAGAAACCACTTCAGGGCCAAAGCCGTTTTCAGCTAGCCCTAAATACAAAGGCTCTAGAAGCAAATGTTCCTCTAAGAGCTAATTCCATCAAGCAACACTGCATGTTGCTGAATTGCATATTGAAGAAGAATCAGCCGCGTGGTTCTTGTGGCAGCACAACTCCATTTGGCTCACTGACTTCACACCATCAGGCTGACAGGCAGCTCTCAAGAAAACTCAGATTTCTCAAAGTATGCATAATGCCGTTTGAGTGCATTGTCCTGAAATGCAGCTTGGTGAGCATCCCACACAAACGAAGGCTACACAGGCGGGTTTCACATGCCAACAACTCCACATTCAGAAACCACTTCAGTGCCAAAGCCGTTTTCAGCTAGCCCTAAATACAAAGGCGCTAGACGCAAATGTTGCTGTAAGAGCTAATTCCGTCAAGCTACACTGCATGTTGCTGAATTGCATATTGAAGAAGAATCAGCCGGGTGGTTCTCATGGCAGCACAACTCCATTTGGCTCACTGACTTCACACACCATCAGGCTGACAGGCAGCTCTCAAGCAAACTACGAGTTCACACACTATGCTTAATGCCGTTTGAGTGCACTGTCCTGAAATGCATCTTGGTGAGCATCCCACACAAACGAAGGCTACACAGCCGGGTTTCACATGTCAACAACTCCACATTCAGAAACCCCTTCAGCGCCAAAGCCGTTTTCAGCTAGCCCTAAATACAAAGGCGCTAGACGCAAATGTTGCTGTAAGAGCTAATTCCATCAAGCAACACTGCATGTTGCTGAATTGCATATTGAAGAAGAATCAGCCGAATGGTTGTTGTGGCAGCACAACTCCATTTGGCTCACTGACTTCACACACCATCAGGCTGACAGGCAGCTCTCAAGCAAACTACGAGTTCACACACTATGCTTAATGCCGTTTGAGTGCATTGTCCTGAAATGCAGCTTGGTGAGCATCCCACACAAACGAAGGCTACACAGCCGGGTTTCACATGCCACCAACTCCACTTTCAGAAACCACTTCAGTGCCAAAGCCATTTTTAGCTAGCTCTAAATACAAAGGCGCTAGACGCAAATGTTGCTGCAATAGCTAATTCCATCAAGCAACACTGCATGTTGCTGAATTGCATATTGAAGAAGAATCAGCCGAGTGGTTCTTGTGGCAGCACAACTCCATTTGGCTCACTGACTTCACACACCATCAGGCTGACAGGCAGCTCTCAAGCAAACTACGAGTTCACACACTATGCTTAATGCCGTTTGAGTGCATTGTCCTGAAATGCATCTTGGTGAGCGTCCCACACAAACGAAGGCTACACAGCCGGGTTTCACATGCCAACAACTCCACATTCAGAAACCACTTCAGCGCCAAAGCCGTTTTCAGCTAGCCCTAAATACAAAGGCGCTAGACGCAAATGTTCCTGTGAGAGCTAATTCCATCAAGCAACACTGCATGTTGCTGAATTGCATATTGAAGAAGAATCAGCCGAGTGGTTCTTGTGGCAGCACAACTCCATTTGGCTCACTGACTTCACACCATCAGGCTGACAGGCAGCTCTCAAGCAAACTCAGATTTCTCAAAGTATGCATAATGCCGTTTGAGTGCATTGTCCTGAAATGCAGCTTGGTGAGCATCCCACACAAACGAAGGCTACACAGCCGGGTTTCACATGCCAACAACTCCACATTCAGAAACCACTTCAGCGCCAAAGCCGTTTTCAGCTAGCCCTAAATACAAAGGCGCTAGACGCAAATGTTCCTGTAAGAGCTAATTCCATCAAGCAACACTGCATGTTGCTGAATTGCATATTGAAGAAGAATCAGCTGAGTGGTTCTTGTGGCAGCACAACTCCATTTGGCTCACTGACTTCACACCATCAGGCTGACAGGCAGCTCTCAAGAAAACTCAGATTTCGCAAAGTATGCTTAATGCCGCTTGAGTGCATTGTCCTGAAATGCAGCTTGGTGAGCATCCCACACAAATGAAGGCTCCACAGGCAAGATTCACATGCAAGCAGCTCCACATCCAGAAACTACTTCAGCGCCAAAGCCGTTTTCAGCTAGCCCTAAATACAAAGGCTCTAGACGCAAATGTTGCTGTAAGAGCTAATTCCATCAAGCAACACTGCATGTTGCTGAATTGCATATTGAAGAAGAATCAGCCGGGTGGTTCTCGTGGCAGCACAACTCCATTTGGCTCACTGACTTCACACACCATCAGGCTGAAAGGCAGCTCTCAAGCAAACTACGAGTTCAAACACTATGCTTAATGCCATTTGAGTGCATTGTCCTGAAATGCATCTTGGTGAGCATCCCACACAAACGAAGGCTCCACAGGCGGGTTTCACATGCCACCAACTCCACATTCAGAAACCACTTCAGCGCCAAAGCCGTTTTCAGCTAGCCCTAAATACAAAGGCACTAGACGCAAATGTTGCTGTAAGAGCTAATTCCATCAAGCAACACTGCATGTTGCTGAATTGCATATTTAAGAAGAATCAGCCGAATGGTTCTTGTGGCAGCACAACTCCATTTGGCTCACTGACTTCACACACCATCAGGCTGACAGGCAGCTCTCAAGCAAACTCAGATTTCGCAAAGTATGCTTAATGCCATTTGAGTGCATTGTCCTGAAATGCAGCTTGGTGAGCATACCACACAAACAAAGGCTCCACAGCCGGGTTTCACATGCCAACAACTCCACATTCAGAAACCACTTCAGCGCCAAAGCCGTTTTCAGCTAGCCCTAAATACAAAGGCCCTAGACGCAAATGATCCTGTAAGAGCTAATTCCATCAAGCAACACTGCATGTTGCTGAATTGCATATTGAAGAAGAATCAGCTGAGTGGTTCTTGTGGCAGCACAACTCCATTTGGCTCACTGACTTCACACCATCAGGCTGACAGGCAGCTCTCAAGCAAACTCAGATTTCTCAAAGTATGCTTAATGCCGTTTGAGTGCCTTGTCCTGAAATGCAGCTTGGTGAGCATCCCACACAAACGAAGGCTCCACAGCCGGGTTTTACATGCCAGCAGCTCCACATTCAGAAACCACTTCAGCGCCAAAGCCGTTTTCAGCTAGCCCTAAATACAAACGCGCTAGACGCAAATGTTGCTGTAAGAGCTAATTCCATCAAGCAACACTGCATGTTGCTGAATTGCATATTGAAGAAGAATCAGCCGAGTGGTTCTTGTGGCAGCACAACTCCATTTGGCTCACTGACTTCACACACCATCAGGCTGACAGGCAGCTCTCAAGCAAACTCAGATTTCGCAAAGTATGCTTAATGCCATTTGAGTGCCTTGTCCTGAAATGCATCTTGGTGAGCATCCCACACAAACGAAGGCTACACAGCCGGGTTTCACATGCCAGCAACTCCACATTCAGAAACCACTTCAGCGCCAAAGCCGTTTTCAGCTAGCCCTAAATACAAAGGCGCTAGACGCAAATGTTGCTGTAAGAGCTAATTCCATCAAGCAACACTGCATGTTGCTGAATTGCATATTGAAGAAGAATCAGCCGAGTGGTTCTTGTGGCAGCACAACTCCATTTGGCTCACTGACTTCACACACCAGCAGGCTGACAGGCAGCTCTCAAGCAAACTACGAGTTCACACACTATGCTTAATGCCGTTTGAGTGCATTGTCCTGAAATGCAGCTTGGTGAGCATCCCACACAAACGAAGGCTCCACAGGCGGGTTTCACATGCCACCAACTCCACATTCAGAAACCACTTCAGCGCCAAAGCCGTTTTCAGCTAGCCCTAAATACAAAGGCGCTAGACGCAAATGTTGCTGTAAGAGCGAATTCCATCAAGCAACACTGCATGTTGCTGAATTGCATATTGAAGAAGAATCAGCCGAGTGGTTCTTGTGGCAGCACAACTCCATTTGGCTCACTGACTTCACACACCATCAGGCTGACAGGCAGCTCTCAAGCAAACTACGAGTTCACACACTATGCTTAATGCCTTTTGAGTGCATTGTCCTGAAATGCAGCTTGGTGAGCATCCCACACAAACGAAGGCTACACAGCCGGGTTTCACATGCCACCAACTCCACATTCAGAAACCACTTCAGCGCCAAAGCCGTTTTCAGCTAGCCCTAAATACAAAGGCCCTGGACGCAAATGTTGCTGTAAGAGCTAATTCCATCAAGCAACACTGCATGTTGCTGAATTGCATATTGAAAAAGAATCAGCCGAGTGGTTCTTGTGGCAGCACAACTCCATTTGGCTCACTGACTTCACACACCATCGGGCTGACAGGCAGCTCTCAAGCAAACTCAGATTTCGCAAAGTATGCTTAATGCCGTTTGAGTGCCTTGTCCTGAAATGCAGCTTGGTGAGCATCCCACACAAACGAAGGCTACACAGCCGGGTTTCACATGCCAACAACTCCGCATTCAGAAACCACTTCAGCGCCAAAGCCGTTTTCAGCTAGCCCTAAATACAAAGGCGCTAGACGCAAATGTTGCTGTAAGAGCGAATTCCATCAAGCAACACTGCATGTTGCTGAATTGCATATTGAAGAAGAATCAGCCGAGTGGTTCTTGTGGCAGCACAACTCCATTTGGCTCACTGACTTCACACACCATCAGGCTGACAGGCAGCTCTCAAGCAAACTACGAGTTCACACACTATGCTTAATGCCGTTTGAGTGCATTGTCCTGAAATGCAGCTTGGTGAGCATCCCACACAAACGAAGTCTCCACAGCCGGGTTTCACATGCCACCAACTCCACATTCAGAAACCACTTCAGCGCCAAAGCCGTTTTCAGCTAGCCCTAAATACAAAGGCGCTAGACGCAAATGTTGCTGTAAGAGCTAATTCCATCAAGCAACACTGCATGTTGCTGAATTGCATATTGAAAAAGAATCAGCCGAGTGGTTCTTGTGGCAGCACAACTCCATTTGGCTCACTGACTTCACACACCATCGGGCTGACAGGCAGCTCTCAAGAAAACTCAGATTTCGCAAAGTATTGTTAATGCCGTTTGAGTGCATTGTCCTGAAATGCAGCTTGGTGAGCATCCCACACAAACGAAGGCTACACAGCCGGGTTTCACATGCCAACAACTCCACATTCAGAAACCACTTCAGCACCAAAGCCGTTTTCAGCTAGCCCTAAATACAAAGGCGCTAGACGCAAATGTTGCTCTAAGAGCGAATTCCATCAAGCAACACTGCATGTTGCTGAATTGCATATTGAAGAAGAATCAGCCGAGTGGTTCTTGTGGCAGCACAACTCCATTTGGCTCACTGACTTCACACACCATCAGGCTGACAGGCAGCTCTCAAGCAAACTACGAGTTCACAAACTATGCTTAATGCCGTTTGAGTGCATTGTCCTGAAATGCAGCTTGGTGAGCATCCCACACAAACGAAGGCTCCACTGGCGGGTTTCACATACCAACAACTCCACATTCAGAAACCACTTCAGCGCCAAAGCCGTTTTCAGCTAGCCCTAAATACAAACGCGCTAGACGCAAATGTTGCTGTAAGAGCGAATTCAATCAAGCAACACTGCATGTTGCTGAATTGCATATTGAAGAAGAATCAGCCGAGAGATTCTTGTGGCAGCACAACTCCATTTGGCTCACTGACTTCACACACCATCAGGCTGACAGGCAGCTCTCAAGCAAACTCAGATTTCGCAAAGTATGCATAATGCCATGTGAGTGCCTTGTCCTGAATTGCAGCTTGGTGAGCATCCCACACAAATGAAGGCTACACAGCCGGGTTTCACATACCAACAACTCCACATTCAGAAACTACTTCAGCGCCAAAGCCGTTTTCAGCTAGCCCTAAATACAAAGGCGCTAGACGCAAATGTTGCTGTAAGAGCTAATTCCATCAAGCAACACTGCATGTTGCTGAATTGCATATTGAAGAAGAATCAGCCGAGTGGTTCTTGTGGCAGCACAACTCCATTTGGCTCACTGACTTCACACACCATCAGGCTGACAGGCAGCTCTCAAGCAAACTACGAGTTCACACACTATGCTTAATGCCGTTTGAGTGCATTGTCCTGAAATGCAGCTTGGTGAGCATCCCACACAAATGAAGGCTCCACAGCCGGGTTTCACATGCCACCAACTCCACATTCAGAAACCACTTCAGCACCAAAGCCGTTTTCAGCTAGCCCTAAATAAAAAGGCGCTAGACGCAAATGTTGCTGTAAGAGCTAATTCCATCAAGCAACACTGCATGTTGCTGAATTGCATATTGAAGAAGAATCAGCCGAGTGGTTCTCGTGGCAGCACAACTCCATTTGGCTCACTGACTTCACACACCATCAGGCTGACAGGCAGCTCTCAAGCAAACTCAGATTTCGCAAAGTATGCTTAATGCCATTTGAGTGCATTGTCCTGAAATGCAGCTTGGTGAGCATCCCACACAAACGAAGGCTCCACAGGCGGGTTTCACATGCCACCAACTCCACATTCAGAATCCACTTCAGCGCCAAAGCCGTTTTCAGCTAGCCCTAAATACAAAGGCTCTGGACACAAATGTTGCTGTAAGAGCTAATTCCATCAAGCAACACTGCATGTTGCTGAATTGCATATTGAAGAAGAATCAGCCGAATGGTTCTTGTGGCAGCACAACTCCATTTGGCTCACTGACTTCACACACCATCGGCTGACAGGCAGCTCTCAAGCAAACTACGAGTTCACACACTATGCTTAATGCCATTTGAGTGCCTTGTCCTGAAATGCAGCTTGGTGAGCATCCCACACAAACGAAGGCTCCACAGCCGGGTTTCACATGCCAGCAGCTCCACATTCAGAAACCACTTCAGCGCCAAAGCCGTTTTCAGCTAGCCCTAAATACAAAGGCGCTAGACGCAAATGTTGCTGTAAGAGCTAATTCCATCAAGCAACACTGCATGTTGCTGAATTGCATATTGAAGAAGAATCAGCTGAGTGGTTCTTGTGGCAGCACAACTCCATTTGGCTCACTGACTTCACACCATCAGGCTGACAGGCAGCTCTCAAGCAAACTCAGATTTCTCAAAGTATGCTTAATGCCGTTTGAGTGCCTTGTCCTGAAATGCAGCTTGGTGAGCATCCCACACAAACGAAGGCTCCACAGCCGGGTTTTACATGCCAGCAGCTCCACATTCAGAAACCACTTCAGCGCCAAAGCCGTTTTCAGCTAGCCCTAAATACAAACGCGCTAGACGCAAATGTTGCTGTAAGAGCTAATTCCATCAAGCAACACTGCATGTTGCTGAATTGCATATTGAAGAAGAATCAGCCGAGTGGTTCTTGTGGCAGCACAACTCCATTTGGCTCACTGACTTCACACACCATCAGGCTGACAGGCAGCTCTCAAGCAAACTCAGATTTCGCAAAGTATGCTTAATGCCATTTGAGTGCCTTGTCCTGAAATGCATCTTGGTGAGCATCCCACACAAACGAAGGCTACACAGCCGGGTTTCACATGCCAGCAACTCCACATTCAGAAACCACTTCAGCGCCAAAGCCGTTTTCAGCTAGCCCTAAATACAAAGGCGCTAGACGCAAATGTTGCTGTAAGAGCTAATTCCATCAAGCAACACTGCATGTTGCTGAATTGCATATTGAAGAAGAATCAGCCGAGTGGTTCTTGTGGCAGCACAACTCCATTTGGCTCACTGACTTCACACACCATCAGGCTGACAGGCAGCTCTCAAGCAAACTACGAGTTCACACACTATGCTTAATGCCGTTTGAGTGCATTGTCCTGAAATGCAGCTTGGTGAGCATCCCACACAAACGAAGGCTCCACAGGCGGGTTTCACATGCCACCAACTCCACATTCAGAAACCACTTCAGCGCCAAAGCCGTTTTCAGCTAGCCCTAAATACAAAGGCGCTAGACGCAAATGTTGCTGTAAGAGCGAATTCCATCAAGCAACACTGCATGTTGCTGAATTGCATATTGAAGAAGAATCAGCCGAGTGGTTCTTGTGGCAGCACAACTCCATTTGGCTCACTGACTTCACACACCATCAGGCTGACAGGCAGCTCTCAAGCAAACTACGAGTTCACACACTATGCTTAATGCCTTTTGAGTGCATTGTCCTGAAATGCAGCTTGGTGAGCATCCCACACAAACGAAGGCTACACAGCCGGGTTTCACATGCCACCAACTCCACATTCAGAAACCACTTCAGCGCCAAAGCCGTTTTCAGCTAGCCCTAAATACAAAGGCGCTAGACGCAAATGTTGCTGTAAGAGCTAATTCCATCAAGCAACACTGCATGTTGCTGAATTGCATATTGAAGAAGAATCAGCCGAGAGATTCTTGTGGCAGCACAACTCCATTTGGCTCACTGACTTCACACACCATCGGCTGACAGGCAGCTCTCAAGCAAACTCAGATTTCGCAAAGTATGCATAATGCCATTTGAGTGCCTTGTCCTGAATTGCAGCTTGGTGAGCATCCCACACAAACGAAGGCTACACAGCCGGGTTTCACATACCAACAACTCCACATTCAGAAACTACTTCAGCGCCAAAGCCGTTTTCAGCTAGCCCTAAATACAAAGGCGCTAGACGCAAATGTTGCTGTAAGAGCTAATTCCATCAAGCAACACTGCATGTTGCTGAATTGCATATTGAAGAAGAATCAGCCGAATGGTTCTTGTGGCAGCACAACTCCATTTGGCTCACTGACTTCACACACCATCGGCTGACAGGCAGCTCTCAAGCAAACTACGAGTTCACACACTATGCTTAATGCCATTTGAGTGCCTTGTCCTGAAATGCAGCTTGGTGAGCATCCCACACAAACGAAGGCTCCACAGCCGGGTTTTACATGCCAGCAGCTCCACATTCAGAAACCACTTCAGCGCCAAAGCCGTTTTCAGCTAGCCCTAAATACAAAGGCGCTAGACGCAAATGTTGCTGTAAGAGCTAATTCCATCAGGCAACACTGCATGTTGCTGAATTGCATATTGAAGAAGAATCAGCCGAGTGGTTCTTGTGGCAGCACAACTCCATTTGGCTCACTGACTTCACACACCATCAGGCTGACAGGCAGCTCTCAAGCAAACTCAGATTTCGCAAAGAATGCTTAATGCCATTTGAGTGCCTTGTCCTGAAATGCAGCTTGGTGAGCATCCCACACAAACGAAGGCTACACAGCCGGGTTTCACATGCCAGCAACTCCACATTCAGAAACCACTTCAGCGCCAAAGCCGTTTTCAGCTAGCCCTAAATACAAAGGCGCTAGACGCAAATGTTGCTGTAAGAGCTAATTCCATCAAGCAACACTGCATGTTGCTGAATTGCATATTGAAGAAGAATCAGCCGGGTGGTTCTTGTGGCAGCACAACTCCATTTGGCTCACTGACTTCACACACCAGCAGGCTGACAGGCAGCTCTCAAGCAAACTACGAGTTCACACACTATGCTTAATGCCATTTGAGTGCCTTGTCCTGAAATGCAGCTTGGTGAGCATCCCACACAAACGAAGGCTCCACAGCCGGGTTTTACATGCCAGCAGCTCCACATTCAGAAACCACTTCAGCGCCAAAGCCGTTTTCAGCTAGCCCTAAATACAAAGGCGCTAGACGCAAATGTTCCTGTAAGAGCTAATTCCATCAAGCAACACTGCATGTTGCTGAATTGCATATTGAAGAAGAATCAGCCGAGTGGTTCTTGTGGCAGCACAACTCCATTTGGCTCACTGACTTCACACTCCAGCAGGCTGACAGGCAGCTCTCAAGCAAACTACGAGTTCACACACTATGCTTAATGCCGTTTGAGTGCATTGTCCTGAAATGCAGCTTGGTGAGCATCCCACACAAACGAAGGCTCCACAGGCGGGTTTCACATGCCACCAACTCCACATTCAGAAACCACTTCAGCGCCAAAGCCGTTTTCAGCTAGCCCTAAATACAAAGGCGCTAGACGCAAATGTTGCTGTAAGAGCGAATTCCATCAAGCAACACTGCATGTTGCTGAATTGCATATTGAAGAAGAATCAGCCGAGTGGTTCTTGTGGCAGCACAACTCCATTTGGCTCACTGACTTCACACACCATCAGGCTGACAGGCAGCTCTCAAGCAAACTACGAGTTCACACACTATGCTTAATGCCGTTTGAGTGCATTGTCCTGAAATGCAGCTTGGTGAGCATCCCACACAAACGAAGTCTCCACAGCCGGGTTTCACATGCCACCAACTCCACATTCAGAAACCACTTCAGCGCCAAAGCCGTTTTCAGCTAGCCCTAAATACAAAGGCGCTAGACGCAAATGTTGCTGTAAGAGCTAATTCAATCAAGCAACACTGCATGTTGCTGAATTGCATATTGAAAAAGACTCAGCCGAGTGGTTCTTGTGGCAGCACAACTCCATTTGGCTCACTGACTTCACACACCATCGGGCTGACAGGCAGCTCTCAAGAAAACTCAGATTTCGCAAAGTATTGTTAATGCCGTTTGAGTGCATTGTCCTGAAATGCAGCTTGGTGAGCATCCCACACAAACGAAGGCTACACAGCCGGGTTTCACATGCCAACAACTCCACATTCAGAAACCACTTCAGCACCAAAGCCGTTTTCAGCTAGCCCTAAATACAAAGGCGCTAGACGCAAATGTTGCTCTAAGAGCGAATTCCATCAAGCAACACTGCATGTTGCTGAATTGCATATTGAAGAAGAATCAGCCGAGTGGTTCTTGTGGCAGCACAACTCCATTTGGCTCACTGACTTCACACACCATCAGGCTGACAGGCAGCTCTCAAGCAAACTACGAGTTCACACACTATGCTTAATGCCGTTTGAGTGCATTGTCCTGAAATGCAGCTTGGTGAGCATCCCACACAAATGAAGGCTCCACAGCCGGGTTTCACATGCCACCAACTCCACATTCAGAAACCACTTCAGCACCAAAGCCGTTTTCAGCTAGCCCTAAATACAAAGGCGCTAGACGCAAATGTTGCTGTAAGAGCTAATTCCATCAAGCAACACTGCATGTTGCTGAATTGCATATTGAAGAAGAATCAGCCGAGTGGTTCTCGTGGCAGCACAACTCCATTTGGCTCACTGACTTCACACACCAGCAGGCTGACAGGCAGCTCTCAAGCAAACTCAGATTTCGCAAAGTATGCTTAATGCCATTTGAGTGCATTGTCCTGAAATGCAGCTTGGTGAGCATCCCACACAAACGAAGGCTCCACAGGCGGGTTTCACATGCCACCAACTCCACATTCAGAATCCACTTCAGCGCCAAAGCCGTTTTCAGCTAGCCCTAAATACAAAGGCTCTGGACACAAATTTTGCTGTAAGAGCTAATTCCATCAAGCAACACTGCATGTTGCTGAATTGCATATTGAAGAAGAATCAGCCGAATGGTTCTTGTGGCAGCACAACTCCATTTGGCTCACTGACTTCACACACCATCGGCTGACAGGCAGCTCTCAAGCAAACTACGAGTTCACACACTATGCTTAATGCCATTTGAGTGCCTTGTCCTGAAATGCAGCTTGGTGAGCATCCCACACAAACGAAGGCTCCACAGCCGGGTTTTACATGCCAGCAGCTCCACATTCAGAAACCACTTCAGCGCCAAAGCCGTTTTCAGCTAGCCCTAAATACAAAGGCGCTAGACGCAAATGTTGCTGTAAGAGCTAATTCCATCAAGCAACACTGCATGTTGCTGAATTGCATATTGAAGAAGAATCAGCCGAGTGGTTCTTGTGGCAGCACAACTCCATTTGGCTCACTGACTTCACACACCATCAGGCTGACAGGCAGCTCTCAAGCCAACTACGAGTTCACACACTATGCTTAATGCCATTTGAGTGCCTTGTCCTGAAATGCAGCTTGGTGAGCATCCCACACAAACGAAGGCTACACAGCCGGGTTTCACATGCCAGCAACTCCACATTCAGAAACCACTTCAGCGCCAAAGCCGTTTTCAGCTAGCCCTAAATACAAAGGCGCTAGACGCAAATGTTGCTGTAAGAGCTAATTCCATCAAGCAACACTGCATGTTGCTGAATTGCATATTGAAGAAGAATCAGCCGAGTGGTTCTTGTGGCAGCACAACTCCATTTGGCTCACTGACTTCACACACCAGCAGGCTGACAGGCAGCTCTCAAGCAAACTACGAGTTCACACACTATGCTTAATGCCGTTTGAGTGCATTGTCCTGAAATGCAGCTTGGTGAGCATCCCACACAAACGAAGGCTCCACAGGCGGGTTTCACATGCCACCAACTCCACATTCAGAAACCACTTCAGCGCCAAAGCCGTTTTCAGCTAGCCCTAAATACAAAGGCGCTAGACGCAAATGTTGCTGTAAGAGCGAATTCCATCAAGCAACACTGCATGTTGCTGAATTGCATATTGAAGAAGAATCAGCCGAGAGATTCTTGTGGCAGCACAACTCCATTTGGCTCACTGACTTCACACACCATCAGGCTGACAGGCAGCTCTCAAGCAAACTCAGATTTCGCAAAGTATGCATAATGCCATGTGAGTGCCTTGTCCTGAATTGCAGCTTGGTGAGCATCCCACACAAATGAAGGCTACACAGCCGGGTTTCACATACCAACAACTCCACATTCAGAAACTACTTCAGCGCCAAAGCCGTTTTCAGCTAGCCCTAAATACAAAGGCGCTAGACGCAAATGTTGCTGTAAGAGCTAATTCCATCAAGCAACACTGCATGTTGCTGAATTGCATATTGAAGAAGAATCAGCTGAGTGATTTTTGTGGCAGCACAACTCCATTTGGCTCACTGACTTCACACACCATCAGGCTGACAGGCAGCTCTCAAGCAAACTACGAGTTCACACACTATGCTTAATGCCGTTTGAGTGCATTGTCCTGAAATGCAGCTTGGTGAGCATCCCACACAAATGAAGGCTCCACAGCCGGGTTTCACATGCCACCAACTCCACATTCAGAAACCACTTCAGCACCAAAGCCGTTTTCAGCTAGCCCTAAATACAAAGGCGCTAGACGCAAATGTTGCTGTATGAGCTAATTCCATCAAGCAACACTGCATGTTGCTGAATTGCATATTGAAGAAGAATCAGCCGAGTGGTTCTCGTGGCAGCACAACTCCATTTGGCTCACTGACTTCACACACCATCAGGCTGACAGGCAGCTCTCAAGCAAACTCAGATTTCGCAAAGTATGCTTAATGCCATTTGAGTGCATTGTCCTGAAATGCAGCTTGGTGAGCATCCCACACAAACGAAGGCTCCACAGGCGGGTTTCACATGCCAACAACTCCACATTCAGAATCCACTTCAGCGCCAAAGCCGTTTTCAGCTAGCCCTAAATACAAAGGCTCTGGACACAAATGTTGCTGTAAGAGCTAATTCCATCAAGCAACACTGCATGTTGCTGAATTGCATATTGAAGAAGAATCAGCCGAATGGTTCTTGTGGCAGCACAACTCCATTTGGCTCACTGACTTCACACACCATCGGCTGACAGGCAGCTCTCAAGCAAACTACGAGTTCACACACTATGCTTAATGCCATTTGAGTGCCTTGTCCTGAAATGCAGCTTGGTGAGCATCCCACACAAACGAAGGCTCCACAGCCGGGTTTTACATGCCAGCAGCTCCACATTCAGAAACCACTTCAGCGCCAAAGCCGTTTTCAGCTAGCCCTAAATACAAAGGCGCTAGACGCAAATGTTGCTGTAAGAGCTAATTCCATCAAGCAACACTGCATGTTGCTGAATTGCATATTGAAGAAGAATCAGCCGAGTGGTTCTTGTGGCAGCACAACTCCATTTGGCTCACTGACTTCACACACCATCAGGCTGACAGGCAGCTCTCAAGCAAACTCAGATTTCGCAAAGAATGCTTAATGCCATTTGAGTGCCTTGTCCTGAAATGCAGCTTGGTGAGCATCCCACACAAACGAAGGCTACACAGCCGGGTTTCACATGCCAGCAACTCCACATTCAGAAACCACTTCAGCGCCAAAGCCGTTTTCAGCTAGCCCTAAATACAAAGGCGCTAGACGCAAATGTTGCTGTAAGAGCTAATTCCATCAAGCAACACTGCATGTTGCTGAATTGCATATTGAAGAAGAATCAGCCGAGTGGTTCTTGTGGCAGCATAACTCCATTTGGCTCACTGACTTCACACACCAGCAGGCTGACAGGCAGCTCTCAAGCAAACTACGAGTTCACACACTATGCTTAATGCCGTTTGAGTGCATTGTCCTGAAATGCAGCTTGGTGAGCATCCCACACAAACGAAGGCTACACAGCCGGGTTTCACATGCCAACAACTCCACATTCAGAAACCCCTGCAGCGCCAAAGCCGTTTTCAGCTAGCCCTAAATACAAAGGCGCTAGACGCAAATGTTGCTGTAAGAGCTAATTCCATCAGGCAACACTGCATGTTGCTGAATTGCATATTGAAGAAGAATCAGCCGAGTGGTTCTTGTGGCAGCACAACTCCATTTGGCTCACTGACTTCACACACCATCAGGCTGACAGGCAGCTCTCAAGCAAACTACGAGTTCACACACTATGCTTAATGCCGTTTGAGTGCATTGTCCTGAAATGCAGCTTGGTGAGCATCCCACACAAACGAAGGCTCCACAGCCGGGTTTCACATGCCAACAACTCCACATTCAGAAACCACTTCAGCGCCAAAGCCGTTTTCAGCTAGCCCTAAATACAAAGGCGCTAGACGCAAATGTTGCTGTAAGAGCGAATTCCATCAAGCAACACTGCATGTTGCTGAATTGCATATTGAAGAAGAATCAGCTGAGTGGTTCTTGTGGCAGCACAACTCCATTTGGCTCACTGACTTCACACACCAGCAGGCTGACAGGCAGCTCTCAAGCAAACTACGAGTTCACACACTATGCTTAATGCCGTTTGAGTGCATTGTCCTGAAATGCAGCTTGGTGAGCATCCCACACAAACGAAGGCTCCACAGCCGGGTTTCAAATGCCAACAAATCCACATTCAGAAACCACTTCAGCGCCAAAGCCGTTTTCAGCTAGCCCTAAATACAAAGGCCCTAGACGCAAATGTTGCTGTAAGAGCTAATTCCATCAAGCAACACTGCATGTTGCTGAATTGCATATTGAAGAAGAATCAGCCGAATGGTTCTTGTGGCAGCACAACTCCATTTGGCTCACTGACTTCACACACCATCAGGCTGACAGGCAGCTCTCAAGCAAACTCAGATTTCGCAAAGTATTGTTAATGCCGTTTGAGTGCCTTGTCCTGAAATGCAGCTTGGTGAGCATCCCACACAAACGAAGGCTACACAGCCGGGTTTCACATGCCAGCAACTCCACATTCAGAAACCACTTCAGCGCCAAAGCCGTTTTCAGCTAGCCCTAAATACAAAGGTGCTAGACACAAATGTTGCTGTAAGAGCTAATTCCATCAAGCAACACTGCATGTTGCTGAATTGCATATTGAAGAAGAATCAGCCGAGTGGTTCTTGTGGCAGCACAACTCCATTTGGCTCACTGACTTCACACACCATCAGGCTGACAGGCAGCTCTCAAGCAAACGACGAGTTCACACACTATGCTTAATGCCGTTTGAGTGCATTGTCCTGAAATGCAGCTTGGTGAGCATCCCACACAAACGAAGGCTCCACAGGCGGGTTTCACATGCCACCAACTCCACATTCAGAAACCACTTCAGCGCCAAAGCCGTTTTCAGCTAGCCCTAAATACAAAGGCGCTAGACGCAAATGTTGCTGTAAGAGCTAATTCCATCAAGCAACACTGCATGTTGCTGAATTGCATATTGAAGAAGAATCAGCCGAGTGGTTCTTGTGGCAGCACAGCTCCATTTGGCTCACTGACTTCACACACCATCAGGCTGACAGGCAGCTCTCAAGCAAACTACGAGTTCACACACTATGCTTAATGCCGTTTGAGTGCATTGTCCTGAAATGCAGCTTGGTGAGCATCCCACACAAACGAAGGCTCCACAGCCGGGTTTCACATGCCAGCAGCTCCACATTCAGAAACCACTTCAGCGCCAAAGCCGTTTTCAGCTAGCCCTAAATACAAACGCGCTAGACGCAAATGTTGCTGTAAGAGCTAATTCAATCAAGCAACACTGCATGTTGCTGAATTGCATATTGAAGAAGAATCAGCCGAGTGGTTCTCGTGGCAGCACAACTCCATTTGGCTCACTGACTTCACACACCATCAGGCTGACAGGCAGCTCTCAAGAAAACTACGAGTTCACACACTATGCTTAATGCCGTTTGAGTGCATTGTCCTGAAATGCAGCTTGGTGAGCATCCCACACAAACGAAGGCTACACAGCCGGGTTTCACATGCCACCAACTCCACATTCAGAAACCACTTCAGCGCCAAAGCCGTTTTCAGCTAGCCCTAAATACAAAGGCCCTAGACGCAAATGTTGCTGTAAGAGCTAATTCCATCAAGCAACACTGCATGTTGCTGAATTGCATATTGAAGAAGAATCAGCCGAATGGTTCTTGTGGCAGCACAACTCCATTTGGCTCACTGACTTCACACACCATCAGGCTGACAGGCAGCTCTCAAGCAAACTCAGATATCGCAAAGTATGCTTAATGCCGTTTGAGTGCATTGTCCTGAAATGCAGCTTGGTGAGCATCCCACACAAACGAAGGCTCCACAGCCGGTTTCACATGCCAACAAATCCACATTCAGAAACCACTTCAGCGCCAAAGCCGTTTTCAGCTAGCCCTAAATACAAAGGCCCTAGACGCAAATGTTGCTGTAAGAGCTAATTCAATCAAGCAACACTGCATGTTGCTGAATTGCATATTGAAGAAGAATCAGCCGAATGGTTCTTGTGGCAGCACAACTCCATTTGGCTCACTGACTTCACACACCATCGGCTGACAGGCAGCTCTCAAGCAAACTACGAGTTCACACACTATGCTTAATGCCGTTTGAGTGCCTTGTCCTGAAATGCAGCTTGGTGAGCATCCCACACAAACGAAGGCTCCACAGCCGGGTTTCACATGCCACCAACTCCACATTCAGAAACCACTTCAGCGCCAAAGCCGTTTTCAGCTAGCCCTAAATACAAAGGCGCTAGACGCAAATGTTGCTGTAAGAGCTAATTCCATCAAGCAACACTGCATGTTGCTGAATTGCATATTGAAGAAGAATCAGCCGAGTGGTTCTCGTGGCAGCACAACTCCATTTGGCTCACTGACTTCACACACCATCAGGCTGACAGGCAGCTCTCAAGCAAACGACGAGTTCACACACTATGCTTAATGCCGTTTGAGTGCCTTTTCCTGAAATGCAGCTTGGTGAGCATCCCACACAAACGAAGGCTACACAGCCGGGTTTCACATGCCAGCAACTCCACATTCAGAAACCACTTCAGCGCCAAAGCCGTTTTCAGCTAGCCCTAAATACAAAGGCGCTAGACGCAAATGTTGCTGTAAGAGCTAATTCCATCAAGCAACACTGCATGTTGCTGAATTGCATATTGAAGAAGAATCAGCCGAGTGGTTCTTGTGGCAGCACAACTCCATTTGGCTCACTGACTTCACACACCATCAGGCTGACAGGCAGCTCTCAAGCAAACTACGAGTTCACACACTATGCTTAATGCCATTTGAGTGCATTGTCCTGAAATGCAGCTTGGTGAGCATCCCACACAAACGAAGGCTCCACAGGCGGGTTTCACATGCCACCAACTCCACATTCAGAAACCACTTCAGCGCCAAAGCCGTTTTCAGCTAGCCCTAAATACAAAGGCGCTAGATGCAAATGTTGCGTAAGAGCTAATTCAATCAAGCAACACTGCATGTTGCTGAATTGCATATTGAAGAAGCCATTTGGCTCACTGACTTCACACACCATCGGCTGACAGGCAGCTCTCAAGGCAAACTACGAGTTCACGACACTATGCTTAATGCCATTTGAGTGCCTTGTCCTGAAATGCAGCTTGGTGAGCATCCCACACAAACGAAGGCTCCACAGCCGGGTTTCACATGCCAGCAGCTCCACATTCAGAAACCACTTCAGCGCCAAAGCCGTTTTCAGCTAGCCCTAAATACAAAGGCGCTAGACGCAAATGTTGCTGTAAGAGCTAATTCCATCAAGCAACACTGCATGTTGCTGAATTGCATATTGAAGAAGAATCAGCCGAGTGGTTCTCGTGGCAGCACAACTCCATTTGGCTCACTGACTTCACACACCATCGGCTGACAGCAGCTCTCAAGCAAACGACGAGTTCACACACTATGCTTAATGCCGTTTGAGTGCATTGTCCTGAAATGCAGCTTGGTGAGCATCCCACACAAATGAAGTCTCCACAGGCAAGTTTCACATGCCAGCAGCTCCACATTCAGAAACCACTTCAGCGCCAAAGCCGTTTTCAGCTAGCCCTAAATACAAAGGCGCTAGACGCAAATGTTGCTGTAAGAGCTAATTCAATCAAGCAACACTGCATGTTGCTGAATTGCATATTGAAGAAGAATCAGCCGAGTGGTTCTCGTGGCAGCACAACTCCATTTGGCTCACTGACTTCACACACCATCAGGCTGACAGGCAGCTCTCAAGCAAACTACGAGTTCACACACTATGCTTAATGCCGTTTGAGTGCATTGTCCTGAAATGCAGCTTGGTGAGCATCCCACACAAACGAAGGCTCCACAGCCGGGTTTCACATGCCACCAACTCCACATTCAGAAACCACTTCAGTGCCAAAGCCGTTTTCAGCTAGCCCTAAATACAAAGGCCCTAGACGCAAATGTTGCTGTAAGAGCTAATTCCATCAAGCAACACTGCATGTTGCTGAATTGCATATTGAAGAAGAATCAGCCGAGTGATTCTTGTGGCAGCACAACTCCATTTGGCTCACTGACTTCACACACCATCAAGCTGACAGGCAGCTCTCAAGCAAACTACGAGTTCACACACTATGCTTAATGCCGTTTGAGTGCATTGTCCTGAAATGCAGCTTGGTGAGCATCCCACACAAACGAAGGCTCCACAGCCGGTTTCACATGCCAACAATTCCACATTCAGAAACCCCCTGCAGCGCCAAAGCCGTTTTCAGCTAGCCCTAAATACAAAGGCGCTAGACGCAAATGTTGCTGTTAAGAGCTAATTCCATCAAGCAACACTGCATGTTGCTGAATTGCATATTGAAGAAGAATCAGCCGAGTGGTTCTTGTGGCAGCACAACTCCATTTGGCTCACTGACTTCACACACCATCAGGCTGACAGGCAGCTCTCAAGCAAACTACGAGTTCACACACTATGCTTAATGCCGTTTGAGTGCCTTGTCCTGAAATGCAGCTTGGTGAGCATCCCACACAAACGAAGGCTACACAGCCGGGTTTCACATGCCACCAACTCCACATTCAGAAACCACTTCAGCGCCAAAGCCGTTTTCAGCTAGCCCTAAATACAAAGGCCCTAGACGCAAATGTTGCTGTAAGAGCTAATTCCATCAAGCAACACTGGCATGTTGCTGAATTGCATATTGAAAAAGAATCAGCCGAGTGGTTCTTGTGGCAGCACAACTCCATTTGGCTCACTGACTTCACACACCATCAGGCTGACAGGCAGCTCTCAAGCAAACTCAGATTTCGGCAAAGTATTGTTAATGCCGTTTGAGTGCATTGTCCCTGAAATGCAGCTTGGTGAGCATCCCACACAAACGAAGGCTCCACAGGCGGGTTTCACATGCCACCAACTCCACATTCAGAACCACTTCAGCGCCAAACCCGTTTTCAGCTAGCCCTAAATACAAAGGCGCTAGATGCAAATGTTGCGTAAGAGCTAATTCAATCAAGCAACACTGCATGTTGCTGAATTGCATATTGAAGAAGAATCAGCCGAATGGTTCTTGTGGCAGCACAACTCCATTTGGCTCACTGACTTCACACACCATCGGCTGACAGGCAGCTCTCAGGCAAACTCAGATTTCGCAAAGTATGCTTAATGCCATTTGAGTGCCTTGTCCTGAAATGCAGCTTGGTGAGCATCCCACACAAACGAAGCCTCCACAGCCGGGTTTCACATGCCAGCAGCTCCACATTCAGAAACCACTTCAGCGCCAAAGCCGTTTTCAGCTAGCCCTAAATACAAAGGCGCTAGACGCAAATGTTGCTGTAAGAGCTAATTCAATCAAGCAACACTGCCATGTTTGCTGAATTGCATATTGAAGAAGAATCAGCCGAGTGGTTCTCGTGGCAGCACAACTCCATTTGGCTCACTGACTTCACACACCATCAGGCTGACAGGCAACTCTCAAGCAAACTCAGATTTCGCAAAGTATGCTTAATGCCGTTTGAGTGCATTGTCCTGAAATGCAGCTTGGTGAGCATCCCACACAAACGAAGGCTCCACAGGCGGCTTTCACATGCCCACCAACTCCACATTCAGAAACCCCTGCAGCGCCAAAGCCGTTTTCAGCTAGCCCTAAATACAAAGGCGCTAGACGCAAATGTTGCTGTAAGAGCTAATCCATCAAGCAACACTGCATGTTGCTGAATTGCATATTGAAGAAGAATCAGCCGAGTGGTTCTTGTGGCAGCACAACTCCATTTGGCTCACTGACTTCACACTCCATCAGGCTGACAGGCAGCTCTCAAGCAAACTACGAGTTCACACACTATGCTTAATGCCGTTTGAGTGCATTGTCCTGAAATGCAGCTTGGTGAGCATCCCACACAAACGAAGGCTACACAGCCGGGTTTCACATGCCACCAACTCCACATTCAGAAACCACTTCAGCGCCAAAGCCGTTTTCAGCTAGCCCTAAATACAAAGGCGCTAGACGCAAATGTTGCTGTAAGAGCTAATTCCATCAAGCAACACTGCATGTTGCTGAATTGCATATTGAAGAAGAATCAGCCGAATGGTTCTTGTGGCAGCACAACTCCATTTGGCTCACTGACTTCACACACCCATCGGCTGACAGGCAGCTCTCAAGCAAACTCAGATTTCGCAAAGTATGCTAATGCCATTTGAGTGCATTGTCCTGAAATGCAGCTTGGTGAGCATCCCACACAAACGAAGGCTCCACAGCCGGGTTTCACATGCCAGCAGCTCCACATTCAGAAACCACTTCAGCGCCAAAGCCGTTTTCAGCTAGCCTAAATACAAAGGCGCTAGACGCAAATGTTGCTGTAAGAGCTAATTCCATCAAGCAACACTGCATGTTGCTGAATTGCATATTGAAGAAGAATCAGCCGAGTGGTTCTTGTGGCAGCACAACTCCATTTGGCTCACTGACTTCACACACCATCAGGCTGACAGGCAGCTCTCAAGCAAACTCAGATTTCGCAAAGTATGCTTAATGCGCGTTTGAGTGCCTTGTCCTGAAATGCAGCTTGGTGAGCATCCCACACAAACGAAGGCTACACAGCCGGGTTTCACATGCCACCAACTCCACATTCAGAAACCCCTGCAGCGCCAAAGCCGTTTTCAGCTAGCCCTAAATACAAAGGCGCTAGACGCAAATGTTGCTGTAAGAGCTAATTGTGTCAAGCAACACTGCATGTTGCTGAATTGCATATTGAAGAAGAATCAGCCGAGTGGTTCTTGTGGCAGCATAACTCCATTTGGCTCACTGACTTCACACACCAGCAGGCTGACAGCAGCTCTCAAGCAAACTCAGATTTCGCAAAGTATGCTTAATGCCGTTTGAGTGCATTGTCCTGAAATGCAGCTTGGTGAGCATCCCACAGAAACGAAGGCTCCACAGGCGGGTTTCACATGCCAACAACTCCACATTCAGAAACCACTTCAGCGCCAAAGCCGTTTTCAGCTAGCCCTAAATACAAAGGCGCTAGACTCAAATGTTGCTGTAAGAGCTAATTCAATCAAGCAACACTGCATGTTGCTGAATTGCATATTGAAGAAGAATCAGCCAAGTGGTTCTTGTGGCAGCACAACTCCATTTGGCTCACTGACTTCACACACCATCAGGCTGACAGGCAGCTCTCAAGAAAACTCAGATTTCGCAAAGTATGCTTAATGCCATTTGAGAATTTGTCCTGACATGCAGCTTGGTGAGCATCCCACCACAAACGAAGGCTCCACAGCCGGGTTTCACATGCCAGCAGCTCCACATTCAGAAAACCACTTCAGCGCCAAAGCCGATTTCAGCTAGCCCTAAATACAAAGGCGCTAGACGCAAATGTTGCTGTAAGAGCTAATTGCATCAAGCAACACTGCATGTTGCTGAATTGCATATTGAAGAAGAATCAGCCGAGTGGTTCTTGTGGCAGCACAACTCCATTTGGCTCTCTGACTTCACACACCATCAGGCTGACAGGCAGCTCTCAAGCAAACTACGAGTTCACACACTATGCTTAATGCCGTTGTGAGTGCCTTGTCCTGAAATGCAGCTTGGTGAGCATCCCACACAAACGAAGGCTCCACAGCCGGGTTTCACATGCCAGCAGCTCCACATTCAGAAACCACTTCAGCGCCAAAGCCGTTTTTCAGCTAGCCCTAAATACAAAGGCGCTAGACGCAAATGTTGCTGTAAGAGCTAATTGCATCAAGCAACACTGCATGTTGCTGAATTGCATATTGAAGAAGAATCAGCTGAGTGGTTCTTGTGGCAGCACAACTCCATTTGGCTCACTGACTTCACACACCATCAGGCTGACAGGCAGCTCTCAAGCAAACTACGAGTTCACACACTATGCTTAATGCCGTTTGAGTGCCTTGTCCTGAAATGCAGCTTGGTGAGCATCCCACACAAACGAAGGCTACACAGCCGGGGTTTCACATGCCACCAACTCACATTCAGAAACCCCTGCAGCGCCAAAGCTGTTTTCAGCTAGCCCTAAATACAAAGGCACTAGACGCAAAATGTTGCTGTAAGAGCTAATTCCATCAAGCAACACTGCATGTTGGCTGAATTGCAATATTGAAGAAGAATCAGCCGAGTGGTTCTTGTGGCAAGCACAACTCCATTTGGCTCACTGACTTCACACACCATCAGGCTGACAAGCACCTCTCAAGAAAACTCAGATTTCGCAAAGAATGCTTAATGCCATTTGAGTGCCTTGTCTTGAAATGCAGCTTGGTGAGCATCCCACACAAACGAAGGCTCCACAGCCGGGTTTCACATGCCAGCAGCTCCACATTCAGAAACCACTTCAGCGCCAAAGCCGTTTTCAGCTAGGCCTAAATACAAAGGCGGCTAGACGCAAATGTTGCTGTAAGAGCTAATTCCATCAAGCAACACTGCATGTTGCTGAATTGCATATTGAAGAAGAATCAGCCGAGTGGTTCTTGTGGCAGCACAACTCCATTTGGCTCACTGACTTCACACACCATCAGGCTGACAGGCAGCTCTCAAGCAAACTACGAGTTCACACACTATGCTTAATGCCGTTTGAGTGCATTGTCCTGAAATGCAGCTTGGTGAGCATCCCACACAAACGAAGGCTACACAGCCGTTTTTCACATACCAACAACTCCACATTCAGAAACTACTTCAGCGCCAAAGCCGTTTTCAGCTAGCCCTAAATACAAAGGCGCTAGACGCAAATGTTGCTGTAAGAGCTAATTCCACCAAGCAACACTGCATGTTGCTGTATTGTTTGTGTCTAAAAATGAATTGAAGAAGAATCAGCCGAGTGGTTCTTGTGGCAGCACAACTCCATTTGGCTCACTGACTTCACACACCATCAGGGCTGACAGGCAGCTCTCAAGCAAACTACGAGTTCACACACTATGCTTAATGCCGTTTGAGTGCATTGTCCTGAAATGCAGCTTGGTGAGCATCCCACACAAACGAAGGCTACACAGCCGGGTTTCACATGCCACCAACTCCACATTCAGAAACCACTTCAGCGCCAAATCCGTTTTCAGCTAGCCCTAAATACAAAGGCGCTAGACGCAAATGTTGCTGTAAGAGCTAATTCCATCAAGCAACACTGCATGTTGCTGAATTGCATATTGAAGAAGAATCAGCCGAATGGTTCTTGTGGCAGCATTACTCCCATTGGCTCACTGACTTCACACACCAGCAGGCTGACAGGCAGCTCTCAAGCAAACTCAGATTTCGCAAAGTATGCTTAATAATGACGTTTGAGTGCATTGTCCTGAAATGCAGCTTGGTGAGCATCCCACAGAAACGAAGGCTCCACAGCCGGGTTTCACATGCCAACAACTCCACATTCAGAAACCACTTCAGCGCCAAAGCCGTTTTCAGCTAGCCCTAAATACAAAGGCGCTAGACGCAAATGTTGCTGTAAGAGCTAATTCCATCAAGCAACACTGCATGTTGCTGAATTGCATATTGAAGAAGAATCAGCCGAGTGGTTCTTGTGGCAGCACAACTCCATTTGGCTCACTGACTTCACACTCCAGCAGGCTGACAGGCAGCTCTCAAGCAAACTACGATTTCGCAAAGTATGCTTAATGCCGTTTGAGTGCATTGTCCTGAAATGCAGCTTGGTGAGCATCCCACACAAACGAAGGCTACACAGCCGGGTTTCACATGACAACAACTCCACATTCAGAAACCACTTCAGCGCCAAAGCCATTTTCAGCTAGCCCTAAATACAAAGGCGCTAGACGCAAATGTTGCTGTAAGAGCTAATTCAATCAAGCAACACTGCATGTTGCTGAATTGCATATTGAAGAAGAATCAGCCGAGTGGTTCTTGTGGCAGCACAACTCCATTTGGCTCACTGACTTCACACACCAGCAGGCTGACAGGCAGCTCTCAAGCAAACTACGAGTTCACACACTATGCTTAATGCCGTTTGAGTGCATTGTCCTGAAATGCAGCTTGGTGAGCATCCCACACAAACGAAAGCTACACAGCCGGGTTTCACATACCAACAACTCCACATTCAGAAACCCCTTCAGCGCCAAAGCCGTTTTTCAGCTAGCCCTAAATACAAAGGCGCTAGACGCAAATGTTGCTGTAAGAGCTAATTCCATCAAGCAACACTGCATGTTGCTGAATTGCATATTGAAGAAGAATCAGCCGAGTGGTTCTTGTGGCAGTACAACTCCATTTGGCTCACTGACTTCACACTCCAGCAGGCTGACAGGCAGCTCTCAAGCAAACTACGAGTTCACACACTATGCTTAATGCCGTTTGAGTGCATTGTCCTGAAATGCAGCTTGGTGAGCATCCCACACAAATGAAGTCTCCACAGGCAAGTTTCACATGCCAGCAGCTCCACATTCAGAAACCACTTCAGCGCCAAAGCCCTTTTCAGCTAGCCCTAATACAAAGGCGCTAGACGCAAATGTTGCTGTAAGAGCTAATTCCATCAAGCAACACTGCATGTTGTAAATTGCATATTGAAGAAGAATCAGCCCGGTAGTTCTTGTGACAGCACAACTCCATTTGGCTCACTGACTTCACACACCCATCAGGCTGACAGGCAGCTCTCAAGCAAACTACGAGTTCACACACTATGCTTAATGCCGTTTGAGTGCATTGTCCTGAAATGCAGCTTGGTGAGCATCCCACACAAACGAAGAGCTCACAGCCGGGTTTCACATGCACCAACTCCACATTCAGAAACCCCTGCAGCGCCAAAGCCGTTTTCAGCTAGCCCTAAATACAAAGGCGCTAGACGCAAATGTTGCTGTAAGAGTGAATTCCATCAAGCAACACTGCATGTTGCTGAATTGCATATTGAAGAAGAATCAGCCGAGTGGTTCTTGTGGCAGCACAACTCCATTTGGCTCACTGACTTCACACACCAGCAGGCTGACAGGCAGCTCTCAAGCAAACTACGAGTTCACACACTATGCTTAATGCAGTTTGAGTGCATTGTCCTGAAATGCAGCTTGGTGAGCATCCCACACAAACGAAGGCTCCACAGCCGGGTTTCACATGCCAGCAGCTCCACATTCAGAAACCCCTGCAGCGCCAAAGCCGTTTTCAGCTAGCCCTAAATACAAAGGCGCTAGACGCAAATGTTGCTGTAAGAGCTAATTCCGTCAAGCAACACTGCATGTTGCTGAATTGCATATTGAAGAAGAATCAGCCGAGTGGTTCTTGTGGCAGCACAACTCCATTTGGCTCACTGACTTCACACACCATCAGGCTGACAGGCAAGCTCTCAAGCAAACTACGAGCTCACACACTATGCTTAATGCTGTTTGAGTGCATTGTCCTGAAATGCATCTTGGTGAGCATCCACACAAACGAAGGCTCCACAGCCGGGTTTCACATGCCACCAACTCCACAATCAGAAACCACTTCAGCGCCAAAGCTGATTTCAGCCACGCTTATAAACTAAGCCTCTGCTCCAGTTGCAGCACTAAGTACATGTTAGCTACAGCGACGCAACTCAGCATGTGGATGAAACTGATGCTCTGGATGACAGGGCAGCATGGCGTTTGTGTGAAACCAACTCCTTTGAGGTGTCTCGCCTGAGAAACAGCTTCACGATGAAACCCGTTTCGCACGAAAAAGAAGGTTTGTCCCAATATGCTAAATAGCCATAGAACACATTATAGTGAAAGAGAGCTTATTGTGCTTCTACTCAAAGCAATGCTCTAGCTGCTCCTTTGAAAGGCAGACAACTCCACGTTCAGAGAGAACTTCAGCGCCAAAGCCATTTTCAGCTACGCTTATACACCAAGCCTCTGGCTCCAGTTGCAGCACTAAGTACATGTTAGCTACAGCGACGCAACTCAGCATGTGGATGAAACTGATGCTCTGGATGACAGGGCAGCATGGCGTTTGCGTGAAACCAACTCCTTTGAGGTGTCTCGCCTGAGAAACAGCTTCACGATGAAACCCGTTTCGCACGAAAAACCAGTTTGTCCCAATATGCTAAATAGCCATAGAACACATTATAGTGAAACAGAGCTTATTGTGCTTGCACTCAAAGCAATGCTCTAGCTGCTCCTTTTAAAGGCAGACAACTTCATATTCAGAGAGAACTTCAGCGCCAAAGCCATTTTCAGCTACGCTTATAAACCAAGCCTCTGGCTCCAGTTGCAGCACTAAGTACATGTTAGCTAGAGTGACGCAACTCAGCATGTGGATGAAACTGATGCTCTGGATGAGAGGGCAGCATCGTTTTGTGTGAAACCAACTGCTTTGAGGTGTGAGAAACAGCTTCACAATTACGAACGCTTAGCACAAAAATCCAGTTTTGTCCCAAAGTGCGAAATAGATAGATTGCATTATAGTGAAACAGAGTTTATGGTGCTTCTACTCAAAGCAATGCTCTAGCTACTCCTTTGAAAGGCAGCCAACTCCACGTTCAGAGAGAACTTCAGCGCCAAAGCCATTTTCAGCTACGCTTATAAACCAAGGTTCTGGCTCCAGTTGCAGCACTAAGTACATGTTAGCTAGAGTGACGCAACTCAGCATGTGGAAGAAACTGATGCTCCGGATGACAGGGCAGAATCACGTTTGTTTGTAACCAACTTCATTGAAGTCTCACCTGAGAAACATCTTCACGATGAAAGCCGTTTCACACGAAAAACCAGTTTTGTCCCAATGTGCGAAATACCCATAGAACACATTGCAGTGAAACAGAGCTTATTCTGCTTCTAGTAAAGCAATGCTCTAGCTGCTCCTTTGAAAGGCAGACAACTCCACGTTCAGAGAGAACTTCAGCGCCAAAGCCATTTTCAACTACGCTTATACACCAAGCCTCTGGCTCCAGTTGCAGCACTAAGTACATGTTAGCTACAGTGACGCAACTCAACATGTGGATGAAACTGATGCTCTGGATGACAGGGAGGCATCGCGTTTGTTTGAAACCAACTTCAATGAAGTCTCACCTGAGAAACATCTTCACGATGAAACCCGTTTCGCACGAAAAACCAGTTTTGAACCAATGTGCGAAATAGCCATAGAACACATTATAGTGAAACAGAGATTATTCTGCTTCTAGGAAAGCAATGCTCTAGCTGCTCCTTTGAAAGGCAGACAACTCCACGTTCAGAGAGAACTTCAGCGCCAAAGCCATTTTCAGCTATGCTTATACACCAAGCCTCTGGCTCCAGTTGCAGCACTAAGTACATGTTAGCTAGAGTGACGCAACTCAGCATGTGGATGAAAATGATGCTCCGGATGACAGGGTAGCGTCGGGATTGTTTGAAACCAACTTCATTGAAGTCTCATCTGAGAAACAGCTTCACAATTAAACCCATTTTGCACGAAAAAGAAGGTTTGTCCCCTTGTGCGAAATAGCCATAGAACAAATTATAGTGAAACAGAGCTTATTTTGCTTCTAGTCAAGCAATGCTCTAGCTGCTCCTTTGAAAGGCAGACAACTCCACGTTCAGAGAGAACTTCAGCGCCAATGCCATTTTCAGCTACGCTTATAAACCAAGCCTCTGGCTCCAGTTGCAGCACTAAGTACATGTTAGCTAGAGTGACGCAACTCAGCATGTGGATGAAACTGATGTTCCGGATGACAGGGCAGCGTCGCGTTTGTTTGAAACCAACTTCATTGAAGTCTCACCTGAGAAACAGCTTCACGATGAAACCCGTTTCGCACGAAAATCCAGTTTTGTCCCAAAGGGCGAAATAGCCATAGAATACATTATAGTGAAACAGAGTTTATGGTGCTTCTACTCAAAGCAATGCTCTAGCTACTCCTTTGAAAGGCAGACAACTCCACGTTCAGAGAGAACTTCAGCGCCAAAGCCATTTTCAGCTACGCTTATAAACCAAGCCTCTGGCTCCAGTTGCAGCACTAAGTACATGTTAGCTACAGTGCCAAAACGCAGCATGTTGATGAAGCTTATACTCCGGATGATAGGGCAGATTCACGTTTGTTTGAAACCAACTTCATTGAAGTCTCACATGAGAAACAGCTTCACGATGAAACCCGTTTCGCACGAAAAAACAGTTTTGTCCCAAAGGGCAAAATAGCCATAGAACACATTATAGTGAAACAGAGCTTATTTTGCTTCTAGTGAAAGCAATGCTCTAGCTGCTCGTTTGAAAGGCAGCCAACTCCACGTTCAGAGATAACTTCAGCGCCAAAGCCATTTTCAGCTACGCTTATAAACCAAGCCTCTGGCTCCAGTTACAGCACTAAGTACATGTTAGCTACAGTGACGCAATGCAGCATGTTGATGAAGCTTATACTCCGGATACAGGGCAGAATCACGTTTGTTTGAAACCAACTTCATTGAAGTCTCACCTGAGAAACAGCTTCACAATTAAACCCATTTTGCACGAAAAAGCAGTTTTGTCCCAATGTGCGAAACAGTATAGAACACATTATAGTGAAACAGAGCTTATTCTGCTTCTAGTCAATCAATGCTCTAGCTGCTCCTTTGAAAGGTAGCCAACTCCACGTTCAGAGAGAACTTCAGCGCCAAAGCCATTTTCAGCTACGCTTATACACCAAGCCTCTGGCTCCAGTTGCAGCACAAAGTACATGTTACCTAGAGTGATGCAACTCAGCATGTGGATGAAACTGATGCTCCGGATGACAGGGCAGCGTCGCGTTTGTTTGTAACCAACTTCATTGAAGTCTCACCTGAGAAACAGCTTCACGATGAAACCCGTTTCGCACGAAAAACCAGTTTTGTCCCAATGTGCGAAATAGCCATAGAATACATTATAGTGAAACAGAGCTTTTGGTGCTTCTACTCAAAGCAATGCTCTAGCTGCTCGTTTGAAAGGCAGACAACTCCACGTTCAGAGAGAACTTCAGCGCCAAAGCCATTTTCAGCCAAGCTTATAAACCAAGCCTCTGGCTCCAGTTGCAGCACTAAGTACATGTTAGCTACAGTGCCAAAACGCAGCATGTTGATGAAGCTTATACTCCAGATGACAGGGCAGAATCACGTTTGTTTGAAACCAACTTCATTGAAGTCTCACCTGAGAAACATCTTCACGATGAAACCCGTTTGGCACGAAAAACCAGATTTGTCCCAAAGGGCGAAATAGCCATAGAACACATTATAGTGAAACAGAGCTTATGGTGCTTCTACTCAAAGCAATGCTCTAGCTACTCCTTTGAAAGGCAGACAACTCCACGTTCAGAGAGAACTTCAGCGCCAAAGCCATTTTCAGCTACGCTTATAAACCAAGCCTCTGGCTCCAGTTGCAGCACTAAGTACATGTTAGCTACAGTGCCAAAACGCAGCATGTGGATGAAGCTTATACTCCGGATGACAGGGCAGAATCACGTTTGTTTGAAACCAACTTCATTGAAGTCTCACCTGAGAAACAGCTCACGATGAAACCCATTTCGCACAAAAAAGCAGTTTTGTCCCAAAGGGCGAAATAGCCATAGAACACATTATAGTGAAACAGAGCTTATTTTGCTTCTAGTGAAAGCAATGCTCTAGCTGCTCGTTTGAAAGGCAGCCAACTCCACGTTCAGAGATAACTTCAGCGCCAAAGCCATTTTCAGCTACGCTTATAAACCAAGCCTCTGGCTCCAGTTGCAGCACTAAGTACATGTTAGCTAGAGTGACGCAACTCAGCATGTGGATGAAACTGATGCTCTGGATGAGAGGGCAGCATCGTTTTGTGTGAAACCAACTCCTTTGAGGTGTGAGAAACAGCTTCACAATTACGAACGCTTAGCACAAAAATCCAGTTTTGTCCCAAAGTGCGAAATAGATAGATTGCATTATAGTGAAACAGAGTTTATGGTGCTTCTACTCAAAGCAATGCTCTAGCTACTCCTTTGAAAGGCAGCCAACTCCACGTTCAGAGAGAACTTCAGCGCCAAAGCCATTTTCAGCTACGCTTATAAACCAAGCCTCTGGCTCCAGTTGCAGCACTAAGTACATGTTAGCTAGAGTGACGCAACTCAGCATGTGGATGAAACTGATGTTCCGGATGACAGGGCAGCGTCGCGTTTGTTTGTAACCAACTTCATTGAAGTCTCTTCTGAGAAACAGCTTCACAATGAAACCCGTTTCGCACGAAAAACCAGTTTTGTCCAAATGTGCGAAATAGCTATAGAACACATTATAGTGAAACAGAGCTTATTCTGCTTCTAGTAAAGCAATGCTCTAGCTGCTCCTTTGAAAGGCAGACAACTCCACGTTCAGAGAGAACTTCAGCGCCAATGCCATTTTCAGCTACACTTATAAACCAAGCCTCTGGCTCCAGTTGCAGCACCAAGTACATGTTAGTTAGAGTGCCAAAACGCAGCATGTTGATGAAGCTTATACTCCGGATGATATGGCAGAATCACGTTTGTTTGAAACCAACTTCATTGAAGTCTCACCTGAGAAACATCTTCACGATGAAACCCGTTTGGCACGAAAAACCAGATTTGTCCCAAAGGGCGAAATAGCCATAGAACACATTATAGTGAAACAGAGCTTATGGTGCTTCTACTCAAAGCAATGCTCTAGCTACTCCTTTGAAAGGCAGACAACTCCACGTTCAGAGAGAACTTCAGCGCCAAAGCCATTTTCAGCTACGCTTATAAACCAAGCCTCTGGCTCCAGTTGCAGCACTAAGTACATGTTAGCTACAGTGCCAAAACGCAGCATGTGGATGAAGCTTATACTCCGGATGACAGGGCAGAATCACGTTTGTTTGAAACCAACTTCATTGAAGTCTCACCTGAGAAACAGCTCACGATGAAACCCATTTCGCACAAAAAAGCAGTTTTGTCCCAAAGGGCGAAATAGCCATAGAACACATTATAGTGAAACAGAGCTTATTTTGCTTCTAGTGAAAGCAATGCTCTAGCTGCTCGTTTGAAAGGCAGCCAACTCCACGTTCAGAGATAACTTCAGCGCCAAAGCCATTTTCAGCTACGCTTATAAACCAAGCCTCTGGCTCCAGTTGCAGCACTAAGTACATGTTAGCTAGAGTGACGCAACTCAGCATGTGGATGAAACTGATGCTCTGGATGAGAGGGCAGCATCGTTTTGTGTGAAACCAACTCCTTTGAGGTGTGAGAAACAGCTTCACAATTACGAACGCTTAGCACAAAAATCCAGTTTTGTCCCAAAGTGCGAAATAGATAGATTGCATTATAGTGAAACAGAGGTTATGGTGCTTCTACTCAAAGCAATGCTCTAGCTACTCCTTTGAAAGGCAGCCAACTCCACGTTCAGAGAGAACTTCAGCGCCAAAGCCATTTTCAGCTACGCTTATAAACCAAGCCTCTGGCTCCAGTTGCAGCACTAAGTACATGTTAGCTAGAGTGACGCAACTCAGCATGTGGAAGAAACTGATGCTCCGGATGACAGGGCAGAATCACGTTTGTTTGTAACCAACTTCATTGAAGTCTCACCTGAGAAACATCTTCACGATTAAACCCGTTTCGCACGATGAAACCAGTTTTGTCCCATTGTGCGAAATAGCCATAGAACACATTATACTGAAACAGAGCTTATTTTGCTTCTAGTCAAAGCAATGCTCTAGCTACTCGTTTGAAAGGCAGCCAACTCCACGTTCAGAGAGAACTTCAGCGCCAATGCCATTTTCAGCTACGCTTATAAACCAAGCCTCTGGCTCCAGTTGCAGCACTAAGTACATGTTAGCTACAGTGACACAATGCAGCATGTGGATGAAGCTTATACTCCGGATGATTGGGCAGCGCCGCGTTTGTTTGAAACCAACTTCATTGAAGTCTTACCTGAGAAACAGCTTCACAATTAAACCCATTTCGCACGAAAAGCAATTTTGTCGCAATGTGCAAAATAGCTATAGAACACATTATAGTGAAACAGAGCTTATTCTGCTTCTAGTAAAGCAATGCTCTAGCTGCTCCTTTGAAAGGCAGACAACTCCACGTTCAGAGAGAACTTCAGCGCCAAAGCCATTTTCAGCTACGCTTATACACCAAGCCTCTGGCTCCAGTTGCAGCACTAAGTACATGTTAGCTAGAGTGACGCAACTCAGCATGTGGATGAAACTGATGCTCTGGATGAGAGGGCAGCATCGTTTTGTGTGAAACCAACTCCTTTGAGGTGTGAGAAACAGCTTCACAATTACGAACGCTTAGCACAAAAATCCAGTTTTGTCCCAAAGTGCGAAATAGATTGCATTATAGTGAAACAGAGGTTATGGTGCTTCTACTCAAAGCAATGCTCTAGCTACTCCTTTGAAAGGCAGCCAACTCCACGTTCAGAGAGAACTTCAGCGCCAAAGCCATTTTCAGCTACGCTTATAAACCAAGCCTCTGGCTCCAGTTGCAGCACTAAGTACATGTTAGCTAGAGTGACGCAACTCAGCATGTGGAAGAAACTGATGCTCCGGATGA
Source organism: Ochotona princeps (assembly GCF_030435755.1). Lineage (NCBI taxonomy): Eukaryota > Metazoa > Chordata > Mammalia > Lagomorpha > Ochotonidae > Ochotona > Ochotona princeps. The sequence continues at coordinate 346,972 of NC_080834.1, read as the reverse complement.
CAGGGCAGAATCACGTTTGTTTGTAACCAACTTCATTGAAGTCTCACATGAGAAACATCTTCACGATTAAACAAATTTCGCACGAAAAGCAATTTTGTCGCAATGTGCAAAATAGCTATAGAACACATTATAGTGAAACAGAGCTTATTCTGCTTCTAGTAAAGCAATGCTCTAGCTGCTCCTTTGAAAGGCAGACAACTCCACGTTCAGAGAGAACTTCAGCGCCAAAGCCATTTTCAGCTACACTTATAAACCAAGCCTCTGGCTCCAGTTGCAGCACTAAGTACATGTTAGTTAGAGTGCCAAAACGCAGCATGTTGATGAAGCTTATACTCCGGATGATAGGGCAGAATCACGTTTGTTTGAAACCAACTTCATTGAAGTCTCACCTGAGAAACATCTTCACGATGAAACCCGTTTGGCACGAAAAACCAGATTTGTCGCAAAGGGCGAAATAGCCATAGAACACATTATAGTGAAACAGAGCTTATTTTGCTTCTACTCAAAGCAACGCTCTAGTTCTCCTTTGAAAGGCAGCCAACTCCACGTTCAGAGAGAACTTCAGCGCCAAAGCCATTTTCAGCTACGCTTATACACCAAGCCTCTGGCTCCAGTTGCAGCACTAAGTACATGTTACCTAGAGTGACGCAACTCAGCATGTGGATGAAACTGATGCTCCGGATGACAGAGCAGCGTCGCGTTTGTTTGTAACCAACTTCATTGAAGTCTCACCTGAGAAACAGCTTCACGATTAAACCCGTTTCGCACGAAAATCCAGTTTTGTCCCAAAGGGCGAAATAGCCATAGAATACATTATAGTGAAACAGAGCTTATGGTGCTTCTACTCAAAGCAATGCTCTAGCTACTCCTTTGAAAGGCAGACAACTCCACGTTCAGAGAGAACTTCAGCGCCAAAGCCATTTTCAGCTACGCTTATAAACCAAGCCTCTGGCTCCAGTTGCAGCACTAAGTACATGTTAGCTACAGTGCCAAAACGCAGCATGTTGATGAAGCTTATACTCCGGATGACAGGGCAGAATCACGTTTGTTTGAAACCAACTTCATTGAAGTCTCACCTGAGAAACAGCTTCACGATGAAACCCATTTCGCACAAAAAAGCAGTTTTGTCCCAAAGGGCGAAATAGCCATAGAACACATTATAGTGAAACAGAGCATATTTTGCTTCTAGTGAAAGCAATGCTCTAGCTGCTCGTTTGAAAGGCAGCCAACTCCACGTTCAGAGAGAACTTCAGCGCCAAAGCCATTTTCAGCTACGCTTATAAACCAAGCCTCTGGCTCCAGTTGCAGCACTAAGTACATGTTAGCTAGAGTGACGCAACTCAGCATGTGGATGAAACTGATGCTCTGGATGAGAGGGCAGCATCGTTTTGTGTGAAACCAACTCCTTTGAGGTGTGAGAAACAGCTTCACAATTACGAACGCTTAGCACAAAAATCCAGTTTTGTCCCAAAGTGCGAAATAGATAGATTGCATTATAGTGAAACAGAGGTTATGGTGCTTCTACTCAAAGCAATGCTCTAGCTACTCCTTTGAAAGGCAGCCAACTCCACGTTCAGAGAGAACTTCAGCGCCAAAGCCATTTTCAGCTACGCTTATAAACCAAGCCTCTGGCTCCAGTTGCAGCACTAAGTACATGTTAGTTACAGTGCCAAAACGCCGCATGTGGATGAAGCTTATACTCCGGATGACAGGGCAGAATCACGTTTGTTTGAAACCAACTTCATTGAAGTCTCACCTGAGAAACAGCTTCACAATTAAACCCATCTCGCACAAAAAAGCAGTTTTGTCCCAATGTGCGAAATAGCCATAGAACAAATTATAGTGAAACAGAGCTTATTTTGCTTCTAGTCAAGCAATGCTCTAGCTACTCGTTTGAAAGGCAGACAACTCCACGTTCAGAGAGAACTTCAGCACCAAAGCCATTTTCAGCTACGCTTATACACCAAGCCTCTGGCTCCAGTTGCAGCACTAAGTACATGTTAGCTAGAGTGACACAACTCAGCATGTGGATGAAACTGATGCTTCGGGAAACAGGGCAGCATGTCGATTGTTTGAAACCAACTTCATTGAAGTCTCACCTGAGAAACAGCTTCACGATTAAACCCGTTTCGCACGAAAATCCAGTTTTGTCCCAAAGGGCGAAATAGCCATAGAATACATTATAGTGAAACAGAGCTTATGGTGCTTCTACTCAAAGCAATGCTCTAGCTACTCCTTTGAAAGGCAGACAACTCCACGTTCAGAGAGAACTTCAGCGCCAAAGCCATTTTCAGCTACGCTTATAAACCAAGCCTCTGGCTCCAGTTGCAGCACTAAGTACATGTTAGCTACAGTGCCAAAACGCAGCATGTTGATGAAGCTTATACTCCGGATGACAGGGCAGAATCACGTTTGTTTGAAACCAACTTCATTGAAGTCTCACCTGAGAAACAGCTTCACGATGAAACCCATTTCGCACAAAAAAGCAGTTTTGTCCCAAAGGGCGAAATAGCCATAGAACACATTATAGTGAAACAGAGCTTATTTTGCTTCTAGTGAAAGCAATGCTCTAGCTGCTCGTTTGAAAGGCAGCCAACTCCACGTTCAGAGATAACTTCAGCGCCAAAGCCATTTTCAGCTACGCTTATAAACCAAGCCTCTGGCTCCAGTTGCAGCACTAAGTACATGTTAGCTAGAGTGACGCAACTCAGCATGTGGAAGAAACTGATGCTCTGGATGAGAGGGCAGCATCGTTTTGTGTGAAACCAACTCCTTTGAGGTGTGAGAAACAGCTTCACAATTACGAACGCTTAGCACAAAAATCCAGTTTTGTCCCAAAGTGCGAAATAGATAGATTGCATTATAGTGAAACAGAGGTTATGGTGCTTCTACTCAAAGCAATGCTCTAGCTACTCCTTTGAAAGGCAGCCAACTCCACGTTCAGAGAGAACTTCAGCGCCAAAGCCATTTTCAGCTACGCTTATAAACCAAGCCTCTGGCTCCAGTTGCAGCACTAAGTACATGTTAGCTAGAGTGACGCAACTCAGCATGTGGAAGAAACTGATGCTCCGGATGACAGGGCAGAATCACGTTTGTTTGTAACCAACTTCATTGAAGTCTCACATGAGAAACATCTTCACGATTAAACCCGTTTCGCACGATGAAACCAGTTTTGTCCCATTGTGCGAAATAGCCATAGAACACATTATACTGAAACAGAGCTTATTTTGCTTCTAGTCAAAGCAATGCTCTAGCTACTCGTTTGAAAGGCAGCCAACTCCACGTTCAGAGAGAACTTCAGCGCCAATGCCATTTTCAGCTACGCTTATAAACCAAGCCTCTGGCTCCAGTTGCAGCACTAAGTACATGTTAGCTACAGTGACACAATGCAGCATGTGGATGAAGCTTATACTCCGGATGATTGGGCAGCGCCGCGTTTGTTTGAAACCAACTTCATTGAAGTCTTACCTGAGAAACAGCTTCACAATTAAACCCATTTCGCACGAAAAGCAATTTTGTCCCAATGTGCAAAATAGCTATAGAACACATTATAGTGAAACAGAGCTTATTCTGCTTCTAGTAAAGCAATGCTCTAGCTGCTCCTTTGAAAGGCAGACAACTCCACGTTCAGAGAGAACTTCAGCGCCAAAGCCATTTTCAGCCACGCTTATAAACCAAGCCTGTGGCTCAAGTTGCAGCACTAAGTACATGTTAGTTACAGTGCCAAAACGCAGCATGTTGATGAAGCTTATACTCCGGATGACAGGGCAGAATCACGTTTGTTTGAAACCAACTTCATTGAAGTCTCACCTGAGAAACATCTTCACGATGAAACCCGTTTGGCACGAAAAACCAGATTTGTCCCAAAGGGCGAAATAGCCATAGAACACATTATAGTGAAACAGAGCTTATTTTGCTTCTACTCAAAGCAACGCTCTAGTTCTCCTTTGAAAGGCAGCCAACTCCACGTTCAGAGAGAACTTCAGCGCCAAAGCCATTTTCAGCTACGCTTATACACCAAGCCTCTGGCTCCAGTTGCAGCACTAAGTACATGTTACCTAGAGTGACGCAACTCAGCATGTGGATGAAACTGATGCTCCGGATGACAGAGCAGCGTCGCGTTTGTTTGTAACCAACTTCATTGAAGTCTCACCTGAGAAACAGCTTCACGATGAAACCCGTTTCCACCAAAATCGTTTTGTCCCAATGTGCGAAATAGCTATAGAACACATTATAGTGAAACAGAGCTTATTTTGCTTCTAGTGAAAGCAACGCTCTAGCTGCTCCTTTGAAAGGCAGCCAACTCCACGTTCAGAGAGAACTTCAGCGCCAAAGCCATTTTCAGCTACGCTTATAAACCAAGCCTCTGGCTCCAGTTGCAGCACAAAGTACATGTTAGTTACAGTGCCAAAACGCAGCATGTGGATGAAGCTTATACTCCGGATGACAGGGCAGAATCACGTTTGTTTGAAACCAACTTCATTGAAGTCTCACCTGAGAAACAGCTTCACAATTAAACCCATCTAGCACAAAAAAGCTGTTTTGTCCCAATGTGCGAAATAGCCATAGAACAAATTATAGTGAAACAGAGCTTATTTTGCTTCTAGTCAAGCAATGCTCTAGCTACTCGTTTGAAAGGCAGACAACTCCACGTTCAGAGAGAACTTCAGCGCCAAAGCCATTTTCAGCTACGCTTATACACCAAGCCTCTGGCTCCAGTTGCAGCACTAAGTACATGTTAGCTAGAGTGACGCAACTCAGCATGTGGATGAAACTGATGCTCTGGATGAGAGGGCAGCATCGTTTTGTGTGAAACCAACTCCTTTGAGGTGTGAGAAACAGCTTCACAATTACGAACGCTTAGCACAAAAATCCAGTTTTGTCCCAAAGTGCGAAATAGATTGCATTATAGTGAAACAGAGGTTATGGTGCTTCTACTCAAAGCAATGCTCTAGCTACTCCTTTGAAAGGCAGCCAACTCCACGTTCAGAGAGAACTTCAGCGCCAAAGCCATTTTCAGCTACGCTTATAAACCAAGCCTCTGGCTCCAGTTGCAGCACTAAGTACATGTTAGCTAGAGTGACGCAACTCAGCATGTGGAAGAAACTGATGCTCCGGATGACAGGGCAGAATCACGTTTGTTTGTAACCAACTTCATTGAAGTCTCACATGAGAAACATCTTCACGATTAAACAAATTTCGCACGAAAAGCAATTTTGTCACAATGTGCAAAATAGCTATAGAACACATTATAGTGAAACAGAGCTTATTCTGCTTCTAGTAAAGCAATGCTCTAGCTGCTCCTTTGAAAGGCAGACAACTCCACGTTCAGAGAGAACTTCAGCGCCAAAGCCATTTTCAGCTACACTTATAAACCAAGCCTCTGGCTCCAGTTGCAGCACTAAGTACATGTTAGTTAGAGTGCCAAAACGCAGCATGTTGATGAAGCTTATACTCCGGATGATAGGGCAGAATCACGTTTGTTTGAAACCAACTTCATTGAAGTCTCACCTGAGAAACATCTTCACGATGAAACCCGTTTCGCACGAAAAACCAGATTTGTCGCAAAGGGCGAAATAGCCATAGAACACATTATAGTGAAACAGAGCTTATTTTGCTTCTACTCAAAGCAACGCTCTAGTTCTCCTTTGAAAGGCAGCCAACTCCACGTTCAGAGAGAACTTCAGCGCCAAAGCCATTTTCAGCTACGCTTATACACCAAGCCTCTGGCTCCAGTTGCAGCACTAAGTACATGTTACCTAGAGTGACGCAACTCAGCATGTGGATGAAACTGATGCTCCGGATGACAGAGCAGCGTCGCGTTTGTTTGTAACCAACTTCATTGAAGTCTCACCTGAGAAACAGCTTCACGATTAAACCCGTTTCGCACGAAAATCCAGTTTTGTCCCAAAGGGCGAAATAGCCATAGAATACATTATAGTGAAACAGAGCTTATGGTGCTTCTACTCAAAGCAATGCTCTAGCTACTCCTTTGAAAGGCAGACAACTCCACGTTCAGAGAGAACTTCAGCGCCAAAGCCATTTTCAGCTACGCTTATAAACCAAGCCTCTGGCTCCAGTTGCAGCACTAAGTACATGTTAGCTACAGTGCCAAAACGCAGCATGTTGATGAAGCTTATACTCCGGATGACAGGGCAGAATCACGTTTGTTTGAAACCAACTTCATTGAAGTCTCACATGAGAAACAGCTTCACGATGAAACCCATTTCGCACAAAAAAGCAGTTTTGTCCCAAAGGGCGAAATAGCCATAGAACACATTATAGTGAAACAGAGCATATTTTGCTTCTAGTGAAAGCAATGCTCTAGCTGCTCGTTTGAAAGGCAGCCAACTCCACGTTCAGAGAGAACTTCAGCGCCAAAGCCATTTTCAGCTACGCTTATAAACCAAGCCTCTGGCTCCAGTTGCAGCACTAAGTACATGTTAGCTAGAGTGACGCAACTCAGCATGTGGATGAAACTGATGCTCTGGATGAGAGGGCAGCATCGTTTTGTGTGAAACCAACTCCTTTGAGGTGTGAGAAACAGCTTCACAATTACGAACGCTTAGCACAAAAATCCAGTTTTGTCCCAAAGTGCGAAATAGATAGATTGCATTATAGTGAAACAGAGGTTATGGTGCTTCTACTCAAAGCAATGCTCTAGCTACTCCTTTGAAAGGCAGCCAACTCCACGTTCAGAGAGAACTTCAGCGCCAAAGCCATTTTCAGCTACGCTTATAAACCAAGCCTCTGGCTCCAGTTGCAGCACTAAGTACATGTTAGTTACAGTGCCAAAACGCCGCATGTGGATGAAGCTTATACTCCGGATGACAGGGCAGAATCACGTTTGTTTGAAACCAACTTCATTGAAGTCTCACCTGAGAAACAGCTTCACAATTAAACCCATCTCGCACAAAAAAGCAGTTTTGTCCCAATGTGCGAAATAGCCATAGAACAAATTATAGTGAAACAGAGCTTATTTTGCTTCTAGTCAAGCAATGCTCTAGCTACTCGTTTGAAAGGCAGACAACTCCACGTTCAGAGAGAACTTCAGCACCAAAGCCATTTTCAGCTACGCTTATACACCAAGCCTCTGGCTCCAGTTGCAGCACTAAGTACATGTTAGCTAGAGTGACACAACTCAGCATGTGGATGAAACTGATGCTTCGGGAAACAGGGCAGCATGTCGATTGTTTGAAACCAACTTCATTGAAGTCTCACCTGAGAAACAGCTTCACGATTAAACCCGTTTCGCACGAAAATCCAGTTTTGTCCCAAAGGGCGAAATAGCCATAGAATACATTATAGTGAAACAGAGCTTATGGTGCTTCTACTCAAAGCAATGCTCTAGCTACTCCTTTGAAAGGCAGACAACTCCACGTTCAGAGAGAACTTCAGCGCCAAAGCCATTTTCAGCTACGCTTATAAACCAAGCCTCTGGCTCCAGTTGCAGCACTAAGTACATGTTAGCTACAGTGCCAAAACGCAGCATGTTGATGAAGCTTATACTCCGGATGACAGGGCAGAATCACGTTTGTTTGAAACCAACTTCATTGAAGTCTCACCTGAGAAACAGCTTCACGATGAAACCCATTTCGCACAAAAAAGCAGTTTTGTCCCAAAGGGCGAAATAGCCATAGAACACATTATAGTGAAACAGAGCTTATTTTGCTTCTAGTGAAAGCAATGCTCTAGCTGCTCGTTTGAAAGGCAGCCAACTCCACGTTCAGAGATAACTTCAGCGCCAAAGCCATTTTCAGCTACGCTTATAAACCAAGCCTCTGGCTCCAGTTGCAGCACTAAGTACATGTTAGCTAGAGTGACGCAACTCAGCATGTGGAAGAAACTGATGCTCTGGATGAGAGGGCAGCATCGTTTTGTGTGAAACCAACTCCTTTGAGGTGTGAGAAACAGCTTCACAATTACGAACGCTTAGCACAAAAATCCAGTTTTGTCCCAAAGTGCGAAATAGATAGATTGCATTATAGTGAAACAGAGGTTATGGTGCTTCTACTCAAAGCAATGCTCTAGCTACTCCTTTGAAAGGCAGCCAACTCCACGTTCAGAGAGAACTTCAGCGCCAAAGCCATTTTCAGCTACGCTTATAAACCAAGCCTCTGGCTCCAGTTGCAGCACTAAGTACATGTTAGCTAGAGTGACGCAACTCAGCATGTGGAAGAAACTGATGCTCCGGATGACAGGGCAGAATCACGTTTGTTTGTAACCAACTTCATTGAAGTCTCACATAAGAAACATCTTCACGATTAAACCCGTTTCGCACGATGAAACCAGTTTTGTCCCATTGTGCGAAATAGCCATAGAACACATTATACTGAAACAGAGCTTATTTTGCTTCTAGTCAAAGCAATGCTCTAGCTACTCGTTTGAAAGGCAGCCAAATCCACGTTCAGAGAGAACTTCAGCGCCAATGCCATTTTCAGCTACGCTTATAAACCAAGCCTCTGGCTCCAGTTGCAGCACTAAGTACATGTTAGCTACAGTGACACAATGCAGCATGTGGATGAAGCTTATACTCCGGATGATTGGGCAGCGCCGCGTTTGTTTGAAACCAACTTCATTGAAGTCTTACCTGAGAAACAGCTTCACAATTAAACCCATTTCGCACGAAAAGCAATTTTGTCCCAATGTGCAAAATAGCTATAGAACACATTATAGTGAAACAGAGCTTATTCTGCTTCTAGTAAAGCAATGCTCTAGCTGCTCCTTTGAAAGGCAGACAACTCCACGTTCAGAGAGAACTTCAGCGCCAAAGCCATTTTCAGCCACGCTTATAAACCAAGCCTGTGGCTCAAGTTGCAGCACTAAGTACATGTTAGTTACAGTGCCAAAACGCAGCATGTTGATGAAGCTTATACTCCGGATGACAGGGCAGAATCACGTTTGTTTGAAACCAACTTCATTGAAGTCTCACCTGAGAAACAGCTTCAAAATTAAACCTGTTTTGCACGAAAAACCAGTTTTGAACCAATGTGCGAAATAGCCATAGAATACATTATAGTGAAACAGAGATTATTCTGCTTCTAGGAAAGCAATGCTCTAGCTGCTCCTTTGAAAGGCAGCCAACTCCACGTTCAGAGAGAACTTCAGCGCCAAAGCCATTTTCAGCTACGCTTATACACCAAGCCTCTGGCTCCAGTTGCAGCACTAAGTACATGTTAGCTAGAGTGACGCAACTCAGCATGTGGATGAAACTGATGCTCCGGATGACAGAGCAGCGTCGCGTTTGTTTGTAACCAACTTCATTGAAGTCTCACCTGAGAAACAGCTTCACGATGAAACCCGTTTCCACCAAAATCGTTTTGTCCCAATGTGCGAAATAGCTATAGAACACATTATAGTGAAACAGAGCTTATTTTGCTTCTAGTGAAAGCAACGCTCTAGCTGCTCCTTTGAAAGGCAGCCAACTCCACGTTCAGAGAGAACTTCAGCGCCAAAGCCATTTTCAGCTACGCTTATAAACCAAGCCTCTGGCTCCAGTTGCAGCACTAAGTACATGTTAGTTACAGTGCCAAAACGCAGCATGTGGATGAAGGTTATACTCCGGATGACAGGGCAGAATCACGTTTGTTTGAAACCAACTTCATTGAAGTCTCACCTGAGAAACAGCTTCACAATTAAACCCATTTCGCAAAAAAAAGCAGTTTTGTCCCAGTGTGCGAAATAGCCATAGAACAAATTATAGTGAAACAGAGCTTATTTTGCTTCTAGTCAAGCAATGCTCTAGCTACTCCTTTGAAAGACAGACAACTCCACGTTCAGAGAGAACTTCAGCGCCAAAGCCATTTTCAGCTACGCTTATACACCAAGCCTCTGGCTCCAGTTGCAGCACTAAGTACATGTTAGCTAGAGTGACGCAACTCAGCATGTGGATGAAACTGATGCTTCGGGAAACAGGGGAGCATGGCGATTGTTTGAAACCAACTTCATTGAAGTCTCACCTGAGAAACAGCTTCACGATTAAACCCGATTCGCACGAAAATCCAGTTTTGTCCCAAAGGGCGAAATAGCCATAGAATACGTTATAGTGAAACAGAGCTTATGGTGCTTCTACTCAAAGCAATGCTCTAGCTACTCCTTTGAAAGGCAGACAACTCCACGTTCAGAGAGAACTTCAGCGCCAAAGCCATTTTCAGCTACGCTTATAAACCAAGCTTCTGGCTCCAGTTGCAGCACAAAGTACATGTTAGCTACAGTGCCAAAACGCAGCATGTTGATGAAGCTTATACTCCGGATGACAGGGCAGAATCACGTTTGTTTGAAACCAACTTCATTGAAGTCTCACCTAAGAAACAGCTCACGATGAAACCCATTTCGCACAAAAAAGCAGTTTTGTCCCAAAGGGCGAAATAGCCATAGAACACATTATAGTGAAACAGAGCTTATTTTGCTTCTAGTGAAAGCAATGCTCTAGCTGCTCGTTTGAAAGGCAGCCAACTCCACGTTCAGAGATAACTTAAGCGCCAAAGCCATTTTCAGCTACGCTTATAAACCAAGCCTCTGGCTCCAGTTGCAGCACTAAGTACATGTTAGCTAGAGTGACGCAACTCAGCATGTGGATGAAACTGATGCTCTGGATGAGAGGGCAGCATCGTTTTGTGTGAAACCAACTCCTTTGAGGTGTGAGAAACAGCTTCACAATTACGAACGCTTAGCACAAAAATCCAGTTTTGTCCCAAAGTGCGAAATAGATAGATTGCATTATAGTGAAACAGAGTTTATGGTGCTTCTACTCAAAGCAATGCTCTAGCTACTCCTTTGAAAGGCAGCCAACTCCACGTTCAGAGAGAACTTCAGCGCCAAAGCCATTTTCAGCTACGCTTATACACCAAGCCTCTGGCTCCAGTTGCAGCACTAAGTACATGTTAGCTAGAGTGACGCAACTCAGCATGTGGAAGAAACTGATGCTCCGGATGACAGGGCAGAATCACGTTTGTTTGTAACCAACTTCATTGAAGTCTCACCTGAGAAACATCTTCACGATTAAACCCGTTTCGCACGATGAAACCAGTTTTGTCCCATTGTGCGAAATAGCCATAGAACACATTATACTGAAACAGAGCTTATTTTGCTTCTAGTCAAAGCAATGCTCTAGCTACTCGTTTGAAAGGCAGCCAAATCCACGTTCAGAGAGAACTTCAGCGCCAATGCCATTTTCAGCTACGCTTATAAACCAAGCCTCTGGCTCCAGTTGCAGCACTAAGTACATGTTAGCTACAGTGACACAATGCAGCATGTGGATGAAGCTTATACTCCGGATGATTGGGCAGCGCCGCGTTTGTTTGAAACCAACTTCATTGAAGTCTTACCTGAGAAACAGCTTCACAATTAAACCCGTTTCGCACGAAAAGCAATTTTGTCCCAATGTGCAAAATAGCTATAGAACACATTATAGTGAAACAGAGCTTATTCTGCTTCTAGTAAAGCAATGCTCTAGCTGCTCCTTTGAAAGGCAGACAACTCCACGTTCAGAGAGAACTTCAGCGCCAAAGCCATTTTCAGCCACGCTTATAAACCAAGCCTGTGGCTCAAGTTGCAGCACTAAGTACATGTTAGTTACAGTGCCAAAACGCAGCATGTTGATGAAGCTTATACTCCGGATGACAGGGCAGAATCACGTTTGTTTGAAACCAACTTCATTGAAGTCTCACCTGAGAAACAGCTTCACGATTAAACCCGTTTCGCACGAAAAAGCTGTTTTGTCCCAAAGGGCGAAATAGCCATAGAACACATTATAGTGAAACAGAGCTTATTTTGCTTCTACTCAAAGCAACGCTCTAGCTGCTCCTTTGAAAGGCAGCCAACTCCACGTTCAGAGAGAACTTCAGCGCCAAAGCCATTTTCAGCTACGCTTATAAACCAAGCCTCTGGCTCCAGTTGCAGCACTAAGTACATGTTAGCTAGAGTGACGCAACTCAGCATGTGGATGAAGCTTATTCTCAAGATGAAAAGTCAGCATGGCGTTTGTGTGAAACCAACTCCTTTGAGGTGTCTCGCCTGAGAAACAGCTTCACGATTAAACCCGTTTCGCACGAAAAACCAGTTTGTCCCAATATGCTAAATAGCCATAGAACACATTATAGTGAAAGAGAGCTTATTGTGCTTCTACTGAAAGCAATCCTCTAGCTGCTCCTTTGAAAGGCAGACAACTCCACGTTCAGAGAGAACTTCAGCGCCAAAGCCATTTTCAGCTACGCTTATAAACCAAGCCTCTGGCTCCAGTTGCAGCACTAAGTACATGTTAGCTACAGTGCCAAAACGCAGCATGTTGATGAAGCTTAAACTCAGGAAGACTGGGCAGCATCGCTTTTGGGTGAAACCAACTTCATTGAAGTCTCATCAGAGAAACAGCTTCACGATGAAACCCGTTTCGCACGAAAATCCAGTTTGTCCCAATGTGCGAAATAGCCATAGAACACATTATAGTCAAAGAGAGCTTATTGTGCTTCTACTCAAAACAATGCTCTAGCTGCTCCTTTGAAAGGCAGACAACTCCACGTTCAGAGAAAACTTCAGCGCCAAAACCATTTTCAGCTACGCTTATAAACCAAGTCTCTGGCTCCAGTTGCAGCACTAAGTACATGTTAGCTACAGCGACGCAACTCAGCATGTGAATGAAACTGATGCTCTGGATGACAGGGCAGCATGGCGTTTGTTTGTAGCCAACTCCTTTGAGGTGTCTCGCCTGAGAAACAGCTTCACGATGAAACCCGTTTCACACGAAAAACCAGTTTTGTCCCAATGTGCGATATACCCATAGAACACATTGCAGTGAAACAGAGCTTATTCTGCTTCTAGTAAAGCAATGCTCTAGCTGCTCCTTTGAAAGGCAGACAACTCCACGTTCAGAGAGAACTTCAGCGCCAAAGCCATTTTCAGCCACGCTTATAAACCAAGCCTGTGGCTCAAGTTGCAGCACTAAGTACATGTTAGTTACAGTGCCAAAACGCAGCATGTTGATGAAGCTTATACTCCGGATGACAGGGCAGAATCACGTTTGTTTGAAACCAACTTCATTGAAGTCTCACCTGAGAAACAGCTTCACGATTAAACCCGTTTCGCACGAAAAAGCTGTTTTGTCCCAAAGGGCGAAATAGCCATAGAACACATTATAGTGAAACAGAGCTTATTTTGCTTCTACTCAAAGCAACGCTCTAGCTGCTCCTTTGAAAGGCAGCCAACTCCACGTTCAGAGAGAACTTCAGCGCCAAAGCCATTTTCAGCTACGCTTATAAACCAAGCCTCTGGCTCCAGTTGCAGCACTAAGTACATGTTAGCTAGAGTGACGCAACTCAGCATGTGGATGAAGCTTATTCTCAAGATGAAAAGTCAGCATGGCGTTTGTGTGAAACCAACTCCTTTGAGGTGTCTCGCCTGAGAAACAGCTTCACGATTAAACCCGTTTCGCACGAAAAACCAGTTTGTCCCAATATGCTAAATAGCCATAGAACACATTATAGTGAAAGAGAGCTTATTGTGCTTCTACTGAAAGCAATCCTCTAGCTGCTCCTTTGAAAGGCAGACAACTCCACGTTCAGAGAGAACTTCAGCGCCAAAGCCATTTTCAGCTACGCTTATAAACCAAGCCTCTGGCTCCAGTTGCAGCACTAAGTACATGTTAGCTACAGTGCCAAAACGCAGCATGTTGATGAAGCTTAAACTCAGGAAGACTGGGCAGCATCGCTTTTGGGTGAAACCAACTTCATTGAAGTCTCATCAGAGAAACAGCTTCACGATGAAACCCGTTTCGCACGAAAATCCAGTTTGTCCCAATGTGCGAAATAGCCATAGAACACATTATAGTCAAAGAGAGCTTATTGTGCTTCTACTCAAAACAATGCTCTAGCTGCTCCTTTGAAAGGCAGACAACTCCACGTTCAGAGAGAACTTCAGCGCCAAAGCCATTTTCAACTACGCTTATAAACCAAGCCTCTGGCTCCAGTTGCAGCACTAAGTACATGTTAGCTACAGTGACGCAACTCAACATGTGGATGAAACTGATGCTCTGGATGACAGGGCAGCATCGCGTTTGTTTGAAACCAACTTCAATGAAGTCTCACCTGAGAAACAGCTTCAAAATTAAACCTGTTTTGCACGAAAAACCAGTTTTGAACCAATGTGCGAAATAGCCATAGAACACATTATAGTGAAACAGAGATTATTCTGCTTCTAGGAAAGCAATGCTCTAGCTGCTCCTTTGAAAGGCAGCCAACTCCACGTTCAGAGAGAACTTCAGCGCCAAAGCCATTTTCAGCTACGCTTATACACCAAGCCTCTGGCTCCAGTTGCAGCACTAAGTACATGTTAGCTAGAGTGACGCAACTCAGCATGTGGATGAAACTGATGCTCCTGATGACAGGGTAGCGTCGGGATTGTTTGAAACCAACTTCATTGAAGTCTCATCTGAGAAACAGCTTCACAATTAAACCCATTTCGCACGAAAAAGAAGGTTTGTCCCCTTGTGCGAAATAGCCATAGAACACATTATAGTGAAACAGAGCTTATTTTGCTTCTAGTCAAGCAATGCTCTAGCTGCTCCTTTGAAAGGCAGACAACTCCACGTTCAGAGAGAACTTCAGCGCCAATGCCATTATCAGCTACGCTTATACACCAAGCCTCTGGCTCCAGTTGCAGCACTAAGTACATGTTAGCTACAGTGCCAAAACGCAGCATGTGGATGAAGCTTATACTCCGGATGATAGGGCAGATTCACGTTTGTTTGAAACCAACTTCATTGAAGTCTCACATGAGAAACAGCTTCAAGATGAAACCCGTTTCGCACGAAAAAGCAGTTTTGTCCCAAAGGGCAAAATAGCCATAGAACACATTATAGTGAAACAGAGCTTATTTTGCTTCTAGTGAAAGCAATGCTCTAGCTGCTCGTTTGAAAGGCAGCCAACTCCACGTTCAGAGATAACTTCAGCGCCAAAGCCATTTTCAGCTACGCTTATAAACCAAGCCTCTGGCTCCAGTTGCAGCACTAAGTACATGTTAGCTACAGTGACGCAATGCAGCATGTTGATGAAGCTTATACTCCGGATGACTGGGCAGCGCCGCGATTGTTTGAAACCAACTTCATTGAAGTCTCTTCTGAGAAACAGCTTCACGATGAAACCCGTTTCGCACGAAAATCCAGTTTTGTCCCAATGTGCGAAATAGCCATAGAATACATTATAGTGAAACAGAGCTTATGGTGCTTCTACTCAAAGCAATGCTCTAGCTACTCCTTTGAAAGGCAGACAACTCCACGTTCAGAGAGAACTTCAGCGCCAAAGCCATTTTCAGCTACGCTTATAAACCAAGCCTCTGGCTCCAGTTGCAGCACTAAGTACATGTTAGCTACAGTGACACAATGCAGCATGTTGATGAAGCTTATACTCCGGATGACTGGGCAGCGCCGCGATTGTTTGAAACCAACTTCATTGAAGTCTCACCTGAGAAACAGCTTCACAATTAAACCCATTTTGCACGAAAAAGCAGTTTTGTCCCAATGTGCGAAATAGTATAGAACACATTATAGTGAAACAGAGCTTATTCTGCTTCTAGTCAAGCAATGCTCTAGCTGCTCCTTTGAAAGGCAGCCAACTCCACGTTCAGAGAGAACTTCAGCGCCAAAGCCATTTTTAGCTACGCTTATACACCAAGCCTCTGGCTCCAGTTGCAGCACTAAGTACATGTTAGCTAGAGTGACGCAACTCAGCATGTGGATGAAACTGATGCTCCGGATGACAGGGCAGCGTCGCGTTTGTTTGTAACCAACTTCATTGAAGTCTCACCTGAGAAACAGCTTCACGATGAAACCCGTTTCGCACGAAAAACCAGTTTTGTCCCAATGTGCGAAATAGCCATAGAATACATTATAGTGAAACAGAGCTTTTGGTGCTTCTACTCAAAGCAATGCTCTAGCTGCTCGTTTGAAAGGCAGACAACTCCACGTTCAGAGAGAACTTCAGCGCCAAAGCCATTTTCAGCCAAGCTTATAAACCAAGCCTCTGGCTCCAGTTGCAGCACTAAGTACATGTTAGCTACAGTGACGCAATGTCGCATGTTGATGAAGCTTATACTCCGGATGACTGGGCAGAATCACGTTTGTTTGAAACCAACTTCATTGAAGTCTCACCTGAGAAACATCTTCACGATGAAACCCGTTTCGCACGAAAAGCAGTTTTGTCCCAATGTGCGAAATAGCCATAGAATACATTATAGTGAAACAGAGCTTATTTTGCTTCTAGTGAAAGCAATGCTCTAGCTGCTCGTTTGAAAGGCAGCCAACTCCACGTTCAGAGAGAACTTAAGCGCCAAAGCCATTTTCAGCTACGCTTATAAACCAAGCCTCTGGCTCCAGTTGCAGCACTAAGTACATGTTAGCTACAGTGACACAATGCAGCATGTGGATGAAGCTTATACTCCGGATGACTGGGCAGCGCCGCGATTGTTTGAAACCAACTTCAATGAAGTCTCACCTGAGAAACAGCTTCACAATTAAACCCATTTCGCACGAAAAAGCAGTTTTGTCCCAATGTGCGAAATAGTATAGAACACATTATAGTGAAACAGAGCTTATTCTGCTTCTAGTAAAGCAATGCTCTAGCTGCTCCTTTGAAAGGCAGACAACTCCACGTTCAGAGAGAACTTCAGCGCCAATGCCATTTTCAGCCAAGCTTATAAACCAAGCCTCTGGCTCCAGTTGCAGCACTAAGTACATGTTAGCTACAGTGCCAAAACGCAGCATGTTGATTACAGGGCAGAATCACGTTTGTTTGAAACCAACTTCATTGAAGTCTCACCTGAGAAGCAGCTTCACGATGAAACCCGTTTCGCACAAAAAAGCAGTTTTGTCCCAATGTGCGAAATAGCCATAGAATACATTATAGTGAAACAGAGCTTATTTTGCTTCTACTCAAAGCAATGCTCTAGCTACTCCTTTGAAAGGCAGACAACTCCACGTTCAGAGAGAACTTCAGCGCCAAAGCCATTTTCAGCTACGCTTATAAACCAAGCCTCTGGCTCCAGTTGCAGCACTAAGTACATGTTAGCTACAGTGCCAAAACGCAGCATGTTGATGAAGCTTATACTCCGGATGACTGGGCAGCGCCGCGATTGTTTGAAACCAACTTCATTGAAGTCTCACCTGAGAAACAGCTTCACAATTAAACCCATTTTGCACGAAAAAGCAGTTTTGTCCCAATGTGCGAAATAGTATAGAACACATTATAGTGAAACAGAGCTTATTCTGCTTCTAGTCAAGCAATGCTCTAGCTGCTCGTTTGAAAGGCAGCCAACTCCACGTTCAGAGAGAACTTCAGCGCCAAAGCCATTTTCAGCCACGCTTATACACCAAGCCTCTGGCTCCAGTTGCAGCACTAAGTACATGTTAGCTAGAGTGACGCAACTCAGCATGTGGATGAAACTGATGCTCCAGATGACAGGGCAGCGTTGCGTTTGTTTGTAACCAACTTCATTGAAGTCTCACCTGAGAAACAGCTTCACGATGAAACCCGTTTCGCACGAAAAACCAGTTTTGTCCCAATGTGCGAAATAGCCATAGAATACATTATAGTGAAACAGAGCTTATTTTGCTTCTACTGAAAGCAATGGCGTAGCTGCTCCTTTGAATGGTAGCCAATTCCAGGTTCAGAGAGAACTTCAGCGCCAATGCCATTTTCAGCTACGCTTATAAACCAAGTCTCTGGCTCCAGTTGCAGCACTAAGTACATGTTAGCTACACTGCCAAAACGCAGCATGTGGATGAAGCTTATACTCCGGATGACTGGGCAGCATCGCGTTTGTTTGAAACCAACTTCATTGAAGTCTCACCTGAGAAACATCTTCACGATGAAACCCGTTTCGCACGAAAAGCAGTTTTGTCCCAATGTGCGAAATAGCCATAGAATACATTATAGTGAAACAGAGCTTTTGGTGCTTCTACTCAAAGCAATGCTCTAGCTGCTCGTTTGAAAGGCAGACAACTCCACGTTCAGAGAGAACTTCAGCGCCAATGCCATTTTCAGCTACGCTTATAAACCAAGCCTCTGGCTCCAGTTGCAGCACTAAGTACATGTTACCTAGAGTGACGCAACTCAGCATGTGGATGAAACTGATGCTCCAGATGACAGGGCAGCGTCGCGTTTGTTTGAAACCAACTTCATTGAAGTCTCACATGAGAAACAGCTTCAAGATGAAACCCGTTTCGCACGAAAAAGCAGTTTTGTCCCAAAGGGCAAAATAGCCATAGAACACATTATAGTGAAACAGAGCTTATTTTGCTTCTAGTGAAAGCAATGCTCTAGCTGCTCGTTTGAAAGGCAGAAACTCCACGTTCAGAGATAACTTCAGCGCCAAAGCCATTTTCAGCTACGCTTATAAACCAAGCCTCTGGCTCCAGTTGCAGCACTAAGTACATGTTAGCTACAGTGACGCAATGCAGCATGTTGATGAAGCTTATACTCCGGATGACTGGGCAGCGCCGCGATTGTTTGAAACCAACTTCATTGAAGTCTCACCTGAGAAACATCTTCACGATGAAACCCGTTTCGCACGAAAATCCAGTTTTGTCCCAATGTGCGAAATAGCCATAGAATACATTATAGTGAAACAGAGCTTATGGTGCTTCTACTCAAAGCAATGCTCTAGCTACTCCTTTGAAAGGCAGACAACTCCACGTTCAGAGAGAACTTCAGCGCCAAAGCCATTTTCAGCTACGCTTATAAACCAAGCCTCTGGCTCCAGTTGCAGCACTAAGTACATGTTAGCTACAGTGACACAATGCAGCATGTTGATGAAGCTTATACTCCGGATGACTGGGCAGCGCCGCGATTGTTTGAAACCAACTTCATTGAAGTCTCACCTGAGAAACAGCTTCACAATTAAACCCATTTTGCACGAAAAAGCAGTTTTGTCCCAATGTGCGAAATAGTATAGAACACATTATAGTGAAACAGAGCTTATTCTGCTTCTAGTCAAGCAATGCTCTAGCTGCTCCTTTGAAAGGCAGACAACTCCACGTTCAGAGAGAACTTCAGCGCCAAAGCCATTTTCAGCTACGCTTATACACCAAGCCTCTGGCTCCAGTTGCAGCACTAAGTACATGTTAGCTAGAGTGACGCAACTCAGCATGTGGATGAAACTGATGCTCCGGATGACAGGGCAGCGTCGCGTTTGTTTGTAACCAACTTCATTGAAGTCTCACCTGAGAAACAGCTTCACGATGAAACCCGTTTCGCACGAAAAACCAGTTTTGTCCCAATGTGCGAAATAGCCATAGAATACATTATAGTGAAACAGAGCTTTTGGTGCTTCTACTCAAAGCAATGCTCTAGCTGCTCGTTTGAAAGGCAGACAACTCCACGTTCAGAGAGAACTTCAGCGCCAAAGCCATTTTCAGCCAAGCTTATAAACCAAGCCTCTGGCTCCAGTTGCAGCACTAAGTACATGTTAGCTACAGTGACGCAATGCCGCATGTTGATGAAGCTTATACTCCGGATGACTGGGCAGAATCACGTTTGTTTGAAACCAACTTCATTGAAGTCTCACCTGAGAAACATCTTCACGATGAAACCCGTTTCGCACGAAAAGCAGTTTTGTCCCAATGTGCGAAATAGCCATAGAATACATTATAGTGAAACAGAGCTTATTTTGCTTCTAGTGAAAGCAATGCTCTAGCTGCTCGTTTGAAAGGCAGACAACTCCACGTTCAGAGAGAACTTAAGCGCCAAAGCCATTTTCAGCTACGCTTATAAACCAAGCCTCTGGCTCCAGTTGCAGCACTAAGTACATGTTAGCTACAGTGACACAATGCAGCATGTGGATGAAGCTTATACTCCGGATGACTGGGCAGCGCCGCGATTGTTTGAAACCAACTTCAATGAAGTCTCACCTGAGAAACAGCTTCACAATTAAACCCATTTCGCACGAAAAAGCAGTTTTGTCCCAATGTGCGAAATAGTATAGAACACATTATAGTGAAACAGAGCTTATTCTGCTTCTAGTAAAGCAATGCTCTAGCTGCTCCTTTGAAAGGCAGACAACTCCACGTTCAGAGAGAACTTCAGCGCCAATGCCATTTTCAGCCAAGCTTATAAACCAAGCCTCTGGCTCCAGTTGCAGCACTAAGTACATGTTAGCTACAGTGCCAAAACGCAGCATTTGATGACAGGGCAGAATCACGTTTGTTTGAAACCAACTTCATTGAAGTCTCACCTGAGAAGCAGCTTCACGATGAAACCCGTTTCGCACAAAAAAGCAGTTTTGTCCCAATGTGCGAAATAGCCATAGAATACATTATAGTGAAACAGAGCTTATTTTGCTTCTACTCAAAGCAATGCTCTAGCTACTCCTTTGAAAGGCAGACAACTCCACGTTCAGAGAGAACTTCAGCGCCAAAGCCATTTTCAGCTACGCTTATAAACCAAGCCTCTGGCTCCAGTTGCAGCACTAAGTACATGTTAGCTACAGTGCCAAAACGCAGCATGTTGATGAAGCTTATACTCCGGATGACTGGGCAGCGCCGCGATTGTTTGAAACCAACTTCATTGAAGTCTCACCTGAGAAACAGCTTCACAATTAAACCCATTTTGCACGAAAAAGCAGTTTTGTCCCAATGTGCGAAATAGTATAGAACACATTATAGTGAAACAGAGCTTATTCTGCTTCTAGTCAAGCAATGCTCTAGCTGCTCGTTTGAAAGGCAGCCAACTCCACGTTCAGAGAGAACTTCAGCGCCAATGCCATTTTCAGCCACGCTTATACACCAAGCCTCTGGCTCCAGTTGCAGCACTAAGTACATGTTAGCTAGAGTGACGCAACTCAGCATGTGGATGAAACTGATGCTCCAGATGACAGGGCAGCGTCGCGTTTGTTTGTAACCAACTTCATTGAAGTCTCACCTGAGAAACAGCTTCACGATGAAACCCGTTTCGCACGAAAAACCAGTTTTGTCCCAATGTGCGAAATAGCCATAGAATACATTATAGTGAAACAGAGCTTATTTTGCTTCTACTGAAAGCAATGGCGTAGCTGCTCCTTTGAATGGTAGCCAATTCCAGGTTCAGAGAGAACTTCAGCGCCAATGCCATTTTCAGCTACGCTTATAAACCAAGTCTCTGGCTCCAGTTGCAGCACTAAGTACATGTTAGCTACACTGCCAAAACGCAGCATGTGGATGAAGCTTATACTCCGGATGACTGGGCAGCATCGCGTTTGTTTGAAACCAACTTCATTGAAGTCTCACCTGAGAAACATCTTCACGATGAAACCCGTTTCGCACGAAAAGCAGTTTTGTCCCAATGTGCGAAATAGCCATAGAATACATTATAGTGAAACAGAGCTTTTGGTGCTTCTACTCAAAGCAATGCTCTAGCTGCTCGTTTGAAAGGCAGACAACTCCACGTTCAGAGAGAACTTCAGCGCCAATGCCATTTTCAGCTACGCTTATAAACCAAGCCTCTGGCTCCAGTTGCAGCACTAAGTACATGTTACCTAGAGTGACGCAACTCAGCATGTGGATGAAACTGATGCTCCAGATGACAGGGCAGCGTCGCGTTTGTTTGTAACCAACTTCATTGAAGTCTCACCTGAGAAACAGCTTCACGATGAAACCAGTTTCGCACGAAAAACCAGTTTTGTCCCAATGTGCGAAATAGCCATAGAATACATTATAGTGAAACAGAGCTTTTGGTGCTTCTACTCAAAGCAATGCTCTAGCTGCTCGTTTGAAAGGCAGACAACTCCACGTTCAGAGAGAACTTCAGCGCCAATGCCATTTTCAGCTACGCTTATAAACCAAGCCTCTGGCTCCAGTTGCAGCACTAAGTACATGTTAGCTACAGTGACGCAATGCCGCATGTTGATGAAGCTTATACTCCGGATGACTATGCAGAATCACGTTTGTTTGAAACCAACTTCATTAAAGTCTCTTCTGAGAAACAGCTTCACAATTAAACCCGTTTCGCACGAAAAGCAGTTTTGTCCCAATGTGCGAAATAGCCATGGAATACATTATAGTGAAACAGAGCTTATTTTGCTTCTACTCAAAGCAACGCTCTAGCTGCTCCTTTGAAAGGCAGCCAACTCCACGTTCAGAGAGAACTTCAGCGCCAAAGCCATTTTCAGCTACGCTTATACACCAAGCCTCTGGCTCCAGTTGCAGCACTAAGTACATGTTAGCTAGAGTGACGCAACTCAGCATGTGGATGAAACTGATGCTCCGGATGACAGGGCAGCGTCGCGTTTGTTTGTAACCAACTTCATTGAAGTCTCTTCTGAGAAAAAGCTTCACGATGAAACCCGTTTCGCACGAAAAACCAGTTTTGTCCAAATGTGCGAAATAGCCATAGAACACATTATAGTGAAACAGAGCTTATTCTGCTTCTAGTAAAGCAATGCTCTAGCTGCTCCTTTGAAAGGCAGACAACTCCACGTTCAGAGAGAACTTCAGCGCCAATGCCATTTTCAGCTACGCTTATAAACCAAGCCTCTGGCTCCAGTTGCAGCACTTAGTACATGTTAGCTAGAGTGACGCAACTCAGCATGTGGATGAAACTGATGCTTCGGGAAACAGGCCAGAATCACGTTTGTTTGAAACCAACTTCATTGAAGTCTCACCTGAGAAACATCTTCACGATGAAACCCGTTTCGCACGAAAAAGCAGTTTTGTCCCAAAGGGCGAAATAGCCATAGAATACATTATAGTGAAACAGAGCTTATGGTGCTTCTACTCAAAGCAATGCTCTAGCTACTCCTTTGAAAGGCAGACAACTCCACGTTCAGAGAGAACTTCAGCGCCAAAGCCATTTTCAGCTACGCTTATAAACCAAGCCTCTGGCTCCAGTTGCAGCACTAAGTACATGTTAGCTACAGTGCCAAAACGCAGCATGTTGATGAAGCTTATACTCCGGATGACTGGGCAGGGCCGCGATTGTTTGAAACCAACTTCAATGAAGTCTCACCTGAGAAACAGCTTCACAATTAAACCCATTTCGCACGAAAAAGCAGTTTTGTCCCAATGTGCGAAATAGTATAGAACACATTATAGTGAAACAGAGCTTATTCTGCTTCTAGTAAAGCAATGCTCTAGCTGCTCCTTTGAAAGGCAGACAACTCCACGTTCAGAGAGAACTTCAGCGCCAATGCCATTTTCAGCCAAGCTTATACACCAAGCCTCTGGCTCCAGTTGCAGCACTAAGTACATGTTAGCTACAGTGCCAAAACGCAGCATGTTGATGACAGGGCAGAATCACGTTTGTTTGAAACCAACTTCATTGAAGTCTCACCTGAGAAACATCTTCACGATGAAACCCGTTTCGCACGAAAAACCAGTTTTGTCCCAATGTGCGAAATAGCCATAGAACACATTATAGTGAAACAGAGCTTATTGTGCTTCTACTGAAAGCAATGGCGTAGCTGCTCCTTTGAATGGTAGCCAATTCCAGGTTCAGAGAGAACTTCAGCGCCAAAGCCATTTTCAGCCACGCTTATACACCAAGCCTCTGGCTCCAGTTGCAGCACTAAGTACATGTTAGCTAGAGTGACGCAACTCAGCATGTGGATGAAACTGATGCTTCGGGAAACAGGGCAGCATGGCGATTGTTTGTAACCAACTTCATTGAAGTCTCACCTGAGAAACAGCTTCACGATGAAACCAGTTTCGCACGAAAAACCAGTTTTGTCCCAATGTGCGAAATAGCCATAGAATACATTATAGTGAAACAGAGCTTTTGGTGCTTCTACTCAAAGCAATGCTCTAGCTGCTCGTTTGAAAGGCAGACAACTCCACGTTCAGAGAGAACTTCAGCGCCAATGCCATTTTCAGCTACGCTTATAAACCAAGCCTCTGGCTCCAGTTGCAGCACTAAGTACATGTTAGCTACAGTGACGCAATGCCGCATGTTGATGAAGCTTATACTCCGGATGACTATGCAGAATCACGTTTGTTTGAAACCAACTTCATTAAAGTCTCTTCTGAGAAACAGCTTCACAATTAAACCCGTTTCGCACGAAAAGCAGTTTTGTCCCAATGTGCGAAATAGCCATGGAATACATTATAGTGAAACAGAGCTTATTTTGCTTCTACTCAAAGCAACGCTCTAGCTGCTCCTTTGAAAGGCAGCCAACTCCACGTTCAGAGAGAACTTCAGCGCCAAAGCCATTTTCAGCTACGCTTATACACCAAGCCTCTGGCTCCAGTTGCAGCACTAAGTACATGTTAGCTAGAGTGACGCAACTCAGCATGTGGATGAAACTGATGCTCCGGATGACAGGGCAGCGTCGCGTTTGTTTGTAACCAACTTCATTGAAGTCTCTTCTGAGAAAAAGCTTCACGATGAAACCCGTTTCGCACGAAAAACCAGTTTTGTCCAAATGTGCGAAATAGCCATAGAACACATTATAGTGAAACAGAGCTTATTCTGCTTCTAGTAAAGCAATGCTCTAGCTGCTCCTTTGAAAGGCAGACAACTCCACGTTCAGAGAGAACTTCAGCGCCAATGCCATTTTCAGCTACGCTTATAAACCAAGCCTCTGGCTCCAGTTGCAGCACTTAGTACATGTTAGCTAGAGTGACGCAACTCAGCATGTGGATGAAACTGATGCTTCGGGAAACAGGCCAGAATCACGTTTGTTTGAAACCAACTTCATTGAAGTCTCACCTGAGAAACATCTTCACGATGAAACCCGTTTCGCACGAAAAAGCAGTTTTGTCCCAAAGGGCGAAATAGCCATAGAATACATTATAGTGAAACAGAGCTTATGGTGCTTCTACTCAAAGCAATGCTCTAGCTACTCCTTTGAAAGGCAGACAACTCCACGTTCAGAGAGAACTTCAGCGCCAAAGCCATTTTCAGCTACGCTTATAAACCAAGCCTCTGGCTCCAGTTGCAGCACTAAGTACATGTTAGCTACAGTGCCAAAACGCAGCATGTTGATGAAGCTTATACTCCGGATGACTGGGCAGGGCCGCGATTGTTTGAAACCAACTTCAATGAAGTCTCACCTGAGAAACAGCTTCACAATTAAACCCATTTCGCACGAAAAAGCAGTTTTGTCCCAATGTGCGAAATAGTATAGAACACATTATAGTGAAACAGAGCTTATTCTGCTTCTAGTAAAGCAATGCTCTAGCTGCTCCTTTGAAAGGCAGACAACTCCACGTTCAGAGAGAACTTCAGCGCCAATGCCATTTTCAGCCAAGCTTATACACCAAGCCTCTGGCTCCAGTTGCAGCACTAAGTACATGTTAGCTACAGTGCCAAAACGCAGCATGTTGATGACAGGGCAGAATCACGTTTGTTTGAAACCAACTTCATTGAAGTCTCACCTGAGAAACATCTTCACGATGAAACCCGTTTCGCACGAAAAACCAGTTTTGTCCCAATGTGCGAAATAGCCATAGAACACATTATAGTGAAACAGAGCTTATTGTGCTTCTACTGAAAGCAATGGCGTAGCTGCTCCTTTGAATGGTAGCCAATTCCAGGTTCAGAGAGAACTTCAGCGCCAAAGCCATTTTCAGCCACGCTTATACACCAAGCCTCTGGCTCCAGTTGCAGCACTAAGTACATGTTAGCTAGAGTGACGCAACTCAGCATGTGGATGAAACTGATGCTTCGGGAAACAGGGCAGCATGGCGATTGTTTGAAACCAACTTCATTGAAGTCTCTCCTGAGAAACAGCTTCACGATGAAACCCGTTTCGCACGAAAAAGCAGTTTTGTCCCAAAGGGCGAAATAGCCATAGAATACATTATAGTGAAACAGAGCTTATGGTGCTTCTACTCAAAGCAATGCTCTAGCTACTCCTTTGAAAGGCAGACAACTCCACGTTCAGAGAGAACTTCAGCGCCAAAGCCATTTTCAGCTACGCTTATAAACCAAGCCTCTGGCTCCAGTTGCAGCACTAAGTACATGTTAGCTACAGTGCCAAAACGCAGCATGTTGATGAAGCTTATACTCCGGATGACAGGGCAGAATCACGTTTGTTTGAAACCAACTTCATTGAAGTCTCACCTGAGAAACAGCTTCACAATTAAACCCATTTCGCACGAAAAAGCAGTTTTGTCCCAAAGGGCGAAATAGCCATAGAACACATTATAGTGAAACAGAGCTTATTTTGCTTCTAGTGAAAGCAATGCTCTAGCTGCTCGTTTGAAAGGCAGCCAACTCCACGTTCAGAGAGAACTTCAGCGCCAAAGCCATTTTCAGCTACGCTTATAAACCAAGCCTCTGGCTCCAGTTGCAGCACTAAGTACATGTTAGCTACAGTGACACAATGCAGCATGTGGATGAAGCTTATACTCCGGATGACTGGGCAGCGCCGCGATTGTTTGAAACCAACTTCAATGAAGTCTCACCTGAGAAACAGCTTCACAATTAAACCCATTTCGCACGAAAAAGCAGTTTTGTCCCAATGTGCGAAATAGTATAGAACACATTATAGTGAAACAGAGCTTATTCTGCTTCTAGTAAAGCAATGCTCTAGCTGCTCCTTTGAAAGGCAGACAACTCCACGTTCAGAGAGAACTTCAGCGCCAATGCCATTTTCAGCCAAGCTTATAAACCAAGCCTCTGGCTCCAGTTGCAGCACTAAGTACATGTTAGCTACAGTGCCAAAACGCAGCATGTTGATGACAGGGCAGAATCACGTTTGTTTGAAACCAACTTCATTGAAGTCTCACCTGAGAAGCAGCTTCACGATGAAACCCGTTTCGCACAAAAAAGCAGTTTTGTCCCAATGTGCGAAATAGCCATAGAATACATTATAGTGAAACAGAGCTTATTTTGCTTCTACTCAAAGCAATGCTCTAGCTACTCCTTTGAAAGGCAGACAACTCCACGTTCAGAGAGAACTTCAGCGCCAAAGCCATTTTCAGCTACGCTTATAAACCAAGCCTCTGGCTCCAGTTGCAGCACTAAGTACATGTTAGCTACAGTGCCAAAACGCAGCATGTTGATGAAGCTTATACTCCGGATGACTGGGCAGCGCCGCGATTGTTTGAAACCAACTTCATTGAAGTCTCACCTGAGAAACAGCTTCACAATTAAACCCATTTTGCACGAAAAAGCAGTTTTGTCCCAATGTGCGAAATAGTATAGAACACATTATAGTGAAACAGAGCTTATTCTGCTTCTAGTCAAGCAATGCTCTAGCTGCTCGTTTGAAAGGCAGCCAACTCCACGTTCAGAGAGAACTTCAGCGCCAAAGCCATTTTCAGCCACGCTTATACACCAAGCCTCTGGCTCCAGTTGCAGCACTAAGTACATGTTAGCTAGAGTGACGCAACTCAGCATGTGGATGAAACTGATGCTCCAGATGACAGGGCAGCGTCGCGTTTGTTTGTAACCAACTTCATTGAAGTCTCACCTGAGAAACAGCTTCACGATGAAACCCGTTTCGCACGAAAAACCAGTTTTGTCCCAATGTGCGAAATAGCCATAGAATACATTATAGTGAAACAGAGCTTATTTTGCTTCTACTGAAAGCAATGGCGTAGCTGCTCCTTTGAATGGTAGCCAATTCCAGGTTCAGAGAGAACTTCAGCGCCAAAGCCATTTTCAGCTACGCTTATAAACCAAGTCTCTGGCTCCAGTTGCAGCACTAAGTACATGTTAGCTACACTGCCAAAACGCAGCATGTGGATGAAGCTTATACTCCGGATGACTGGGCAGCATCGCGTTTGTTTGAAACCAACTTCATTGAAGTCTCACCTGAGAAACATCTTCACGATGAAACCCGTTTCGCACGAAAAGCAGTTTTGTCCCAATGTGCGAAATAGCCATAGAACACATTATAGTGAAACAGAGCTTATTCTGCTTCTATAAAGCAATGCTCTAGCTGCTCCTTTGAAAGGCAGACAACTCCACGTTCAGAGAGAACTTCAGCGCCAAAGCCATTTTCAGCCACGCTTATACACCAAGCCTCTGGCTCCAGTTGCAGCACTAAGTACATGTTAGCTAGAGTGACGCAACTCAGCATGTGGATGAAACTGATGCTTCGGGAAACAGGGCAGCATGGCGATTGTTTGAAACCAACTTCATTGAAGTCTCTCCTGAGAAACAGCTTCACGATGAAACCCGTTTCGCACGAAAAACCAGTTTTGTCCCAAAGGGCGAAATAGCCATAGAATACATTATAGTGAAACAGAGCTTATGGTGCTTCTACTCAAAGCAATGCTCTAGCTACTCCTTTGAAAGGCAGACAACTCCACGTTCAGAGAGAACTTCAGCGCCAAAGCCATTTTCAGCTACGCTTATAAACCAAGCCTCTGGCTCCAGTTGCAGCACTAAGTACATGTTAGCTACACTGCCAAAACGCAGCATGTTGATGAAGCTTATACTCCGGATGACAGGCCAGAATCACGTTTGTTTGAAACCAACTTCATTGAAGTCTCACCTGAGAAACAGCTTCACGATGAAACCCATTTTGCACGAAAAAGCAGTTTTGTCCCAATGTGCGAAATAGTATAGAACACATTATAGTGAAACAGAGCCTATTCTGCTTCTAGTCAAGCAATGCTCTAGCTGCTCCTTTGAAAGGCAGCCAACTCCACGTTCAAAGAGAACTTCAGCGCCAAAGCCATTTTCAGCCACGCTTATACACCAAGCCTCTGGCTCCAGTTGCAGCACTAAGTACATGTTACCTAGAGTGACGCAACTCAGCATGTGGATGAAACTGATGCTCCAGATGACAGGGCAGCGTCGCGTTTGTTTGTAACCAACTTCATTGAAGTCTCACCTGAGAAACAGCTTCACGATGAAACCAGATTCGCACGAAAAACCAGTTTTGTCCCAATGTGCGAAATAGCCATAGAATACATTATAGTGAAACAGAGCTTTTGGTGCTTCTACTCAAAGCAATGCTCTAGCTGCTCGTTTGAAAGGCAGACAACTCCACGTTCAGAGAGAACTTCAGCGCCAATGCCATTTTCAGCTACGCTTATAAACCAAGCCTCTGGCTCCAGTTGCAGCACTAAGTACATGTTAGCTACAGTGACGCAATGCCGCATGTTGATGAAGCTTATACTCCGGATGACTATGCAGAATCACGTTTGTTTGAAACCAACTTCATTAAAGTCTCTTCTGAGAAACAGCTTCACAATTAAACCCGTTTCGCACGAAAAGCAGTTTTGTCCCAATGTGCGAAATAGCCATGGAATACATTATAGTGAAACAGAGCTTATTTTGCTTCTACTCAAAGCAACGCTCTAGCTGCTCCTTTGAAAGGCAGCCAACTCCACGTTCAGAGAGAACTTCAGCGCCAAAGCCATTTTCAGCTACGCTTATACACCAAGCCTCTGGCTCCAGTTGCAGCACTAAGTACATGTTAGCTAGAGTGACGCAACTCAGCATGTGGATGAAACTGATGCTCCGGATGACAGGGCAGCGTCGCGTTTGTTTGTAACCAACTTCATTGAAGTCTCTTCTGAGAAAAAGCTTCACGATGAAACCCGTTTCGCACGAAAAACCAGTTTTGTCCAAATGTGCGAAATAGCCATAGAACACATTATAGTGAAACAGAGCTTATTCTGCTTCTAGTAAAGCAATGCTCTAGCTGCTCCTTTGAAAGGCAGACAACTCCACGTTCAGAGAGAACTTCAGCGCCAATGCCATTTTCAGCTACGCTTATAAACCAAGTCTCTGGCTCCAGTTGCAGCACTAAGTACATGTTAGCTACACTGCCAAAACGCAGCATGTGGATGAAGCTTATACTCCGGATGACTGGGCAGCATCGCGTTTGTTTGAAACCAACTTCATTGAAGTCTCACCTGAGAAACATCTTCACGATGAAACCCGTTTCGCACGAAAAGCAGTTTTGTCCCAATGTGCGAAATAGCCATAGAACACATTATAGTGAAACAGAGCTTATTCTGCTTCTATAAAGCAATGCTCTAGCTGCTCCTTTGAAAGGCAGACAACTCCACGTTCAGAGAGAACTTCAGCGCCAATGCCATTTTCAGCCAAGCTTATAAACCAAGCCTCTGGCTCCAGTTGCAGCACTAAGTACATGTTAGCTACAGTGCCAAAACGCAGCATGTTGATGACAGGGCAGAATCACGTTTGTTTGAAACCAACTTCATTGAAGTCTCACCTGAGAAACAGCTTCACAATTAAACCCATTTCGCACAAAAAAGCAGTTTTGTCCCAATGTGCGAAATAGCCATAGAACAAATTATAGTGAAACAGAGCTTATTTTGCTTCTAGTCAAGCAATGCTCTAGCTGCTCCTTTGAAAGGCAGACAACTCCACGTTCAGAGAGAACTTCAGCGCCAAAGCCATTTTCAGCTACGCTTATACACCAAGCCTCTGGCTCCAGTTGCAGCACTAAGTACATGTTAGCTAGAGTGACGCAACTCAGCATGTGGATGAAACTGATGCTTCGGGAAACAGGGCAGCATGGCGATTGTTTGAAACCAACTTCATTGAAGTCTCACCTGAGAAACAGCTTCACGATGAAACCCGTTTCGCACGAAAAAGCAGTTTTGTCCCAAAGGGCGAAATAGCCATAGAATACATTATAGTGAAACAGAGCTTATGGTGCTTCTACTGAAAGCAATGCTCTAGCTACTCCTTTGAAAGGCAGACAACTCCACGTTCAGAGAGAACTTCAGCGCCAAAGCCATTTTCAGCTACGCTTATAAACCAAGCCTCTGGCTCCAGTTGCAGCACTAAGTACATGTTAGCTACACTGCCAAAACGCAGCATGTTGATGAAGCTTATACTCCGGATGACAGGGCAGAATCACGTTTGTTTGAAACCAACTTCATTGAAGTCTCACCTGAGAAACAGCTTCACGATGAAACCCATTTTGCACGAAAAAGCAGTTTTGTCCCAATGTGCGAAATAGTATAGAACACATTATAGTGAAACAGAGCCTATTCTGCTTCTAGTCAAGCAATGCTCTAGCTGCTCCTTTGAAAGGCAGCCAACTCCACGTTCAAAGAGAACTTCAGTGCCAAAGCCATTTTCAGCCACGCTTATACACCAAGCTCTGGCTCCAGTTGCAGCACTAAGTACATGTTACCTAGAGTGACGCAACTCAGCATGTGGATGAAACTGATGCTCCGGATGACAGGGCAGCGTCGCGTTTGCTTGTAACCAACTTCATTGAAGTCTCACCTGAGAAACAGCTTCACGATGAAACCCGTTTCGCACGAAAAACCAGTGTTGTCCAAATGTGCGAAATAGCCATAGAACACATTATAGTGAAACAGAGCTTATTCTGCTTCTACTCAAAGCAATGCTCTAGCTGCTCCTTTGAAAGGCAGACAACTCCACGTTCAGAGAGAACTTCAGCGCCAATGCCATTTTCAGCTACGCTTATAAACCAAGCCTCTGGCTCCAGTTGCAGCACTAAGTACATGTTAGCTACAGTGACGCAATGCCGCATGTTGATGAAGCTTATACTCCGGATGACTGGGCAGAATCACGTTTGTTTGAAACCAACTTCATTAAAGTCTCTTCTCAGAAACAGCTTCACAATTAAACCCGTTTCGCACGAAAAGCAGTTTTGTCCCAATGTGCGAAATAGCCATGGAATACATTATAGTGAAACAGAGCTTATTTTGCTTCTACTCAAAGCAACGCTCTAGCTGCTCCTTTGAAAGGCAGCCAACTCCACGTTCAGAGAGAACTTCAGCGCCAAAGCCATTTTCAGCTACGCTTATAAACCAAGCCTCTGGCTAGGGTTGCAGCACTAAGTACATGTTAGCTACAGTGCCAAAACGCAGCATGTGGATGAAGCTTATACTCCGGATGACAGGCCAGAATCACGTTTGTTTGAAACCAACTTCATTGAAGTCTCACCTGAGAAACAGCTTCACGATGAAACCCGTTTCGCACGAAAAAGCAGTTTTGTCCCAAAGGGCGAAATAGCCATAGAACACATTATAGTGAAACAGAGCTTATTTTGCTTCTAGTGAAAGCAATGCTCTAGCTGCTCCTTTGAAAGGCAGCCAACTCCACATTCAGAGATAACTTCAGCGCCAAAGCCATTTTCAGCTACGCTTATAAACCAAGCCTCTGGCTCCAGTTGCAGCACTAAGTACATGTTAGCTACAGTGCCAAAACGCAGCATGTTGATGAAGCTTATACTCCGGATGACTGGGCAGGGCCGCGATTGTTTGAAACCAACTTCAATGAAGTCTCACCTGAGAAACAGCTTCACAATTAAACCCATTTTGCACGAAAAAGCAGTTTTGTTCCAATGTGCGAACTAGTATAGAACACATTATAGTGAAACAGAGCTTATTGTGCTTGCACTCAAAGCAATGCTCTAGCTGCTCCTTTGAAAGGCAGACAACTCCACGTTCAGAGAGAACTTCAGCGCCAATGCCATTTTCAGCCAAGCTTATAAACCAAGCCTCTGGCTCCAGTTGCAGCACTAAGTACATGTTAGTTACAGTGCCAAAACGCAGCATGTTGATGACAGGGCAGAATCACGTTTGTTTGAAACCAACTTCATTGAAGTCTCACCTGAGAAACATCTTCACGATGAAACACGTTTCGCACGAAAAACCAGTTTTGTCCCAATGTGCGAAATAGCCATAGAACACATTATAGTGAAACAGAGCTTATTGTGCTTCTACTGAAAGCAATGGCGTAGCTGCTCCTTTGAATGGTAGCCAATTCCAGCTTCAGAGAGAACTTCAGCGCCAAAGCCATTTACAGCTACGCTTATAAACCAAGTCTCTGGCTCCAGTTGCAGCACTAAGTACATGTTAGCTACACTGCCAAAACGCAGCATGTGGATGAAGCTTATACTCCGGATGACTGGGCAGCATCGCGTTTGTTTGAAACCAACTTCATTGAAGTCTCTTTTGAGAAACAGCTTCACGATGAAACCCGTTTCGCACGAAAAACCAGTTTTGTCCAAATGTGCGAAATAGCCATAGAACACATTATAGTGAAACAGAGCTTATTCTGCTTCTAGTAAAGCAATGCTCTAGCTGCTCCTTTGAAAGGCAGACAACTCCACGTTCAGAGAGAACTTCAGCGCCAATGCCATTTTCAGCCACGCTTATAAACCAAGCCTCTGGCTCCAGTTGCAGCACTAAGTACATGTTAGCTACAGTGACGCAACTCAGCATGTTGATGAAGCTTATACTCCGGATGACAGGCCAGAATCACGTTTGTTTGAAACCAACTTCATTGAAGTCTCACCTGAGAAACAGCTTCACGATGAAACCCGTTTCGCACGAAAAAGCAGTTTTGTCCCAAAGGGCGAAATAGCCATAGAATACATTATAGTGAAACAGAGCTTATGGTGCTTCTACTCAAAGCAATGCTCTAGCTACTCCTTTGAAAGGCAGACAACTCCACGTTCAGAGAGAACTTCAGCGCCAAAGCCATTTTCAGCTACGCTTATAAACCAAGCCTCTGGCTCCAGTTGCAGCACTAAGTACATGTTAGCTACAGTGCCAAAACGCAGCATGTTGATGAAGCTTATACTCCGGATGACTGGGCAGGGCCGCGATTGTTTGAAACCAACTTCAATGAAGTCTCACCTGACAAACAGCTTCACGATTAAACCCATTTCGCACGAAAAAGCAGTTTTGTCCCAATGTGCGAAATAGTATAGAACACATTATACTGAAACAGAGCTTATTTTGCTTCTAGTAAAGCAATGCTCTAGCTGCTCCTTTGAAAGACAGACAACTCCACGTTCAGAGAGAACTTCAGCGCCAATGCCATTTTCAGCCAAGCTTATACACCAAGCCTCTGGCTCCAGTTGCAGCACTAAGTACATGTTAGCTACAGTGCCAAAACGCAGCATGTTGATGACAGGGCAGAATCACGTTTGTTTGAAACCAACTTCATTGAAGTCTCACCTGAGAAACATCTTCACGATGAAACCCGTTTCGCACGAAAAACCAGTTTTGTCCCAATGTGCGAAATAGCCATAGAACACATTATAGTGAAACAGAGCTTATTGTGCTTCTACTGAAAGCAATGGCGTAGCTGCTCCTTTGAATGGTAGCCAATTCCAGGTTCAGAGAGAACTTCAGCGCCAAAGCCATTTTCAGCTACGCTTATAAACCAAGTCTCTGGCTCCAGTTGCAGCACTAAGTACATGTTAGCTACAGTGCCAAAACGCAGCATGTGGATGAAGCTTATACTCCGGATGACTGGGCAGCATCGCGTTTGTTTGAAACCAACTTCATTGAAGTCTCACCTGAGAAACATCTTCACGATGAAACCCGTTTCGCACGAAAAGCAGTTTTGTCCCAATGTGCGAAATAGCCATAGAACACATTATAGTGAAACAGAGCTTATTCTGCTTCTATAAAGCAATGCTCTAGCTGCTCCTTTGAAAGGCAGACAACTCCACGTTCAGAGAGAACTTCAGCGCCAAAGCCATTTTCAGCCACGCTTATACACCAAGCCTCTGGCTCCAGTTGCAGCACTAAGTACATGTTACCTAGAGTGACGCAACTCAGCATGTGGATGAAACTGATGCTCCAGATGACAGGGCAGCGTCGCGTTTGTTTGTAACCAACTTCATTGAAGTCTCACCTGAGAAACAGCTTCACGATGAAACCCGTTTCGCACAAAAAACCAGTTTTGTCCCAATGTGCGAAATAGCCATAGAATACATTATAGTGAAACAGAGCTTATTTTGCTTCTACTGAAAGCAATGGCGTAGCTGCTCCTTTGAATGGTAGCCAATTCCAGGTTCAGAGAGAACTTCAGCGCCAAAGCCATTTTCAGCTACGCTTATAAACCAAGTCTCTGGCTCCAGTTGCAGCACTAAGTACATGTTAGCTACACTGCCAAAACGCAGCATGTGGATGAAGCTTATACTCCGGATGACTGGGCAGCATCGCGTTTGTTTGAAACCAACTTCATTGAAGTCTCACCTGAGAAACATCTTCACGATGAAACCCGTTTCGCACGAAAAGCAGTTTTGTCCCAATGTGCGAAATAGCCATAGAACACATTATAGTGAAACAGAGCTTATTCTGCTTCTATAAAGCAATGCTCTAGCTGCTCCTTTGAAAGGCAGACAACTCCACGTTCAGAGAGAACTTCAGCGCCAAAGCCATTTTCAGCCACGCTTATACACCAAGCCTCTGGCTCCAGTTGCAGCACTAAGTACATGTTAGCTAGAGTGACGCAACTCAGCATGTGGATGAAACTGATGCTTCGGGAAACAGGGCAGCATGGCGATTGTTTGAAACCAACTTCATTGAAGTCTCTCCTGAGAAA
The DNA here is from genome assembly GCF_030435755.1 of Ochotona princeps. Lineage (NCBI taxonomy): Eukaryota > Metazoa > Chordata > Mammalia > Lagomorpha > Ochotonidae > Ochotona > Ochotona princeps. Next base: position 311,759 of record NC_080834.1, on the reverse strand, counting down.
CAGCTTCACGATGAAACCCGTTTCGCACGAAAAAGCAGTTTTGTCCCAAAGGGCGAAATAGCCATAGAATACATTATAGTGAAACAGAGCTTATGGTGCTTCTACTCAAAGCAATGCTCTAGCTACTCCTTTGAAAGGCAGACAACTCCACGTTCAGAGAGAACTTCAGCGCCAAAGCCATTTTCAGCTACGCTTATAAACCAAGCCTCTGGCTCCAGTTGCAGCACTAAGTACATGTTAGCTACACTGCCAAAACGCAGCATGTTGATGAAGCTTATACTCCGGATGACAGGGCAGAATCACGTTTGTTTGAAACCAACTTCATTGAAGTCTCACCTGAGAAACAGCTTCACGATGAAACCCATTTTGCACGAAAAAGCAGTTTTGTCCCAATGTGCGAAATAGTATAGAACACATTATAGTGAAACAGAGCCTATTCTGCTTCTAGTCAAGCAATGCTCTAGCTGCTCCTTTGAAAGGCAGCCAACTCCACGTTCAAAGAGAACTTCAGCGCCAAAGCCATTTTCAGCCACGCTTATACACCAAGCCTCTGGCTCCAGTTGCAGCACTAAGTACATGTTACCTAGAGTGACGCAACTCAGCATGTGGATGAAACTGATGCTCCAGATGACAGGGCAGCGTCGCGTTTGTTTGTAACCAACTTCATTGAAGTCTCACCTGAGAAACATCTTCACGATGAAACCCGTTTCGCACGAAAAAGCAGTTTTGTCCCAAAGGGCGAAATAGCCATAGAATACATTATAGTGAAACAGAGCTTATGGTGCTTCTACTCAAAGCAATGCTCTAGCTACTCCTTTGAAAGGCAGACAACTCCACGTTCAGAGAGAACTTCAGCGCCAAAGCCATTTTCAGCTACGCTTATAAACCAAGCCTCTGGCTCCAGTTGCAGCACTAAGTACATGTTAGCTACAGTGCCAAAACGCAGCATGTTGATGAAGCTTATACTCCGGATGACTGGGCAGGGCCGCGATTGTTTGAAACCAACTTCAATGAAGTCTCACCTGAGAAACAGCTTCACAATTAAACCCATTTCGCACGAAAAAGCAGTTTTGTCCCAATGTGCGAAATAGTATAGAACACATTATAGTGAAACAGAGCTTATTCTGCTTCTAGTAAAGCAATGCTCTAGCTGCTCCTTTGAAAGGCAGACAACTCCACGTTCAGAGAGAACTTCAGCGCCAATGCCATTTTCAGCCAAGCTTATACACCAAGCCTCTGGCTCCAGTTGCAGCACTAAGTACATGTTAGCTACAGTGCCAAAACGCAGCATGTTGATGACAGGGCAGAATCACGTTTGTTTGAAACCAACTTCAATGAAGTCTCACCTGAGAAACAGCTTCACAATTAAACCCGTTTCGCACGAAAAACCAGTTTTGTCCCAATGTGCGAAATAGCCATAGAACACATTATAGTGAAACAGAGCTTATTGTGCTTCTACTGAAAGCAATGGCGTAGCTGCTCCTTTGAATGGTAGCCAATTCCAGGTTCAGAGAGAACTTCAGCGCCAAAGCCATTTTCAGCTACGCTTATAAACCAAGTCTCTGGCTCCAGTTGCAGCACTAAGTACATGTTAGCTACACTGCCAAAACGCAGCATGTGGATGAAGCTTATACTCCGGATGACTGGGCAGCATCGCGTTTGTTTGAAACCAACTTCATTGAAGTCTCACCTGAGAAACATCTTCACGATGAAACCCGTTTCGCACGAAAAGCAGTTTTGTCCCAATGTGCGAAATAGCCATAGAACACATTATAGTGAAACAGAGCTTATTCTGCTTCTATAAAGCAATGCTCTAGCTGCTCCTTTGAAAGGCAGACAACTCCACGTTCAGAGAGAACTTCAGCGCCAATGCCATTTTCAGCCAAGCTTATAAACCAAGCCTCTGGCTCCAGTTGCAGCACTAAGTACATGTTAGCTACAGTGCCAAAACGCAGCATGTTGATGACAGGGCAGAATCACGTTTGTTTGAAACCAACTTCATTGAAGTCTCACCTGAGAAACAGCTTCACAATTAAACCCATTTCGCACAAAAAAGCAGTTTTGTCCCAATGTGCGAAATAGCCATAGAACAAATTATAGTGAAACAGAGCTTATTTTGCTTCTAGTCAAGCAATGCTCTAGCTGCTCCTTTGAAAGGCAGACAACTCCAGGTTCAGAGAGAACTTCAGCGCCAAAGCCATTTTCAGCTACGCTTATACACCAAGCCTCTGGCTCCAGTTGCAGCACTAAGTACATGTTAGCTAGAGTGACGCAACTCAGCATGTGGATGAAACTGATGCTTCGGGAAACAGGGCAGCATGGCGATTGTTTGAAACCAACTTCATTGAAGTCTCACCTGAGAAACAGCTTCACGATGAAACCCGTTTCGCACGAAAAAGCAGTTTTGTCCCAAAGGGCGAAATAGCCATAGAATACATTATAGTGAAACAGAGCTTATGGTGCTTCTACTCAAAGCAATGCTCTAGCTACTCCTTTGAAAGGCAGACAACTCCACGTTCAGAGAGAACTTCAGCGCCAAAGCCATTTTCAGCTACGCTTATAAACCAAGCCTCTGGCTCCAGTTGCAGCACTAAGTACATGTTAGCTACACTGCCAAAACGCAGCATGTTGATGAAGCTTATACTCCGGATGACAGGGCAGAATCACGTTTGTTTGAAACCAACTTCATTGAAGTCTCACCTGAGAAACAGCTTCACGATGAAACCCATTTTGCACGAAAAAGCAGTTTTGTCCCAATGTGCGAAATAGTATAGAACACATTATAGTGAAACAGAGCCTATTCTGCTTCTAGTCAAGCAATGCTCTAGCTGCTCCTTTGAAAGGCAGCCAACTCCACGTTCAAAGAGAACTTCAGCGCCAAAGCCATTTTCAGCCACGCTTATACACCAAGCCTCTGGCTCCAGTTGCAGCACTAAGTACATGTTACCTAGAGTGACGCAACTCAGCATGTGGATGAAACTGATGCTCCGGATGACAGGGCAGCGTCGCGTTTGCTTGTAACCAACTTCATTGAAGTCTCACCTGAGAAACAGCTTCACGATGAAACCCGTTTCGCACGAAAAACCAGTGTTGTCCAAATGTGCGAAATAGCCATAGAACACATTATAGTGAAACAGAGCTTATTCTGCTTCTACTCAAAGCAATGCTCTAGCTGCTCGTTTGAAAGGCAGACAACTCCACGTTCAGAGAGAACTTCAGCGCCAATGCCATTTTCAGCTACGCTTATAAACCAAGCCTCTGGCTCCAGTTGCAGCACTAAGTACATGTTAGCTACAGTGACGCAATGCCGCATGTTGATGAAGCTTATACTCCGGATGACTGGGCAGAATCACGTTTGTTTGAAACCAACTTCATTAAAGTCTCTTCTCAGAAACAGCTTCACAATTAAACCCGTTTCGCACGAAAAGCAGTTTTGTCCCAATGTGCGAAATAGCCATGGAATACATTATAGTGAAACAGAGCTTATTTTGCTTCTACTCAAAGCAACGCTCTAGCTGCTCCTTTGAAAGGCAGACAACTCCACGTTCAGAGAGAACTTCAGCGCCAAAGCCATTTTCAGCTACGCTTATAAACCAAGCCTCTGGCTAGGGTTGCAGCACTAAGTACATGTTAGCTACAGTGCCAAAACGCAGCATGTGGATGAAGCTTATACTCCGGATGACAGGCCAGAATCACGTTTGTTTGAAACCAACTTCATTGAAGTCTCACCTGAGAAACAGCTTCACGATGAAACCCGTTTCGCACGAAAAAGCAGTTTTGTCCCAAAGGGCGAAATAGCCATAGAACACATTATAGTGAAACAGAGCTTATTTTGCTTCTAGTGAAAGCAATGCTCTAGCTGCTCCTTTGAAAGGCAGCCAACTCCACATTCAGAGATAACTTCAGCGCCAAAGCCATTTTCAGCTACGCTTATAAACCAAGCCTCTGGCTCCAGTTGCAGCACTAAGTACATGTTAGCTACACTGCCAAAACGCAGCATGTGGATGAAGCTTATACTCCGGATGACTGGGCAGGGCCGCGATTGTTTGAAACCAACTTCAATGAAGTCTCACCTGAGAAACAGCTTCACAATTAAACCCATTTTGCACGAAAAAGCAGTTTTGTCCCAATGTGCGAACTAGTATAGAACACATTATAGTGAAACAGAGCTTATTGTGCTTGCACTCAAAGCAATGCTCTAGCTGCTCCTTTGAAAGGCAGACAACTCCACGTTCAGAGAGAACTTCAGCGCCAATGCCATTTTCAGCCAAGCTTATACACCAAGCCTCTGGCTCCAGTTGCAGCACTAAGTACATGTTAGTTACAGTGCCAAAACGCAGCATGTTGATGACAGGGCAGAATCACGTTTGTTTGAAACCAACTTCATTGAAGTCTCACCTGAGAAACATCTTCACGATGAAACACGTTTCGCACGAAAAACCAGTTTTGTCCCAATGTGCGAAATAGCCATAGAACACATTATAGTGAAACAGAGCTTATGGTGCTTCTACTCAAAGCAATGCTCTAGCTACTCCTTTGAAAGGCAGACAACTCCACGTTCAGAGAGAACTTCAGCGCCAAAGCCATTTTCAGCTACGCTTATAAACCAAGCCTCTGGCTCCAGTTGCAGCACTAAGTACATGTTAGCTACAGTGCCAAAACGCAGCATGTGGATGAAGCTTATACTCCGGATGACTGGGCAGGGCCGCGATTGTTTGAAACCAACTTCAATGAAGTCTCACCTGACAAACAGCTTCACGATTAAACCCATTTCGCACGAAAAAGCAGTTTTGTCCCAATGTGTGAAATAGTATAGAACACATTATACTGAAACAGAGCTTATTTTGCTTCTAGTAAAGCAATGCTCTAGCTGCTCCTTTGAAAGACAGACAACTCCACGTTCAGAGAGAACTTCAGCGCCAATGCCATTTTCAGCCAAGCTTATACACCAAGCCTCTGGCTCCAGTTGCAGCACTAAGTACATGTTAGCTACAGTGCCAAAACGCAGCATGTTGATGACAGGGCAGAATCACGTTTGTTTGAAACCAACTTCATTGAAGTCTCACCTGAGAAACATCTTCACGATGAAACCCGTTTCGCACGAAAAACCAGTTTTGTCCCAATGTGCGAAATAGCCATAGAACACATTATAGTGAAACAGAGCTTATTGTGCTTCTACTGAAAGCAATGGCGTAGCTGCTCCTTTGAATGGTAGCCAATTCCAGGTTCAGAGAGAACTTCAGCGCCAAAGCCATTTTCAGCTACGCTTATAAACCAAGTCTCTGGCTCCAGTTGCAGCACTAAGTACATGTTAGCTACACTGCCAAAACGCAGCATGTGGATGAAGCTTATACTCCGGATGACTGGGCAGCATCGCGTTTGTTTGAAACCAACTTCATTGAAGTCTCACCTGAGAAACATCTTCACGATGAAACCCGTTTCGCACGAAAAGCAGTTTTGTCCCAATGTGCGAAATAGCCATAGAACACATTATAGTGAAACAGAGCTTATTCTGCTTCTATAAAGCAATGCTCTAGCTGCTCCTTTGAAAGGCAGACAACTCCACGTTCAGAGAGAACTTCAGCGCCAATGGGATTTTCAGCCAAGCTTATAAACCAAGCCTCTGGCTCCAGTTGCAGCACTAAGTACATGTTAGCTACAGTGACACAATGCAGCATGTTGATGACAGGGCAGAATCACGTTTGTTTGAAACCAACTTCATTGAAGTCTCACCTGAGAAACAGCTTCACAATTAAACCCATTTCGCACAAAAAAGCAGTTTTGTCCCAATGTGCGAAAAGGCCATAGAACAAATTATAGTGAAACAGAGCTTATTTTGCTTCTAGTCAAGCAATGCTCTAGCTGCTCCTTTGAAAGGCAGACAACTCCACGTTCAGAGAGAACTTCAGCGCCAAAGCCATTTTCAGCCACGCTTATACACCAAGCCTCTGGCTCCAGTTGCAGCACTAAGTACATGTTAGCTAGAGTGACGCAACTCAGCATGTGGATGAAACTGATGCTTCGGGAAACAGGGCAGCATGGCGATTGTTTGAAACCAACTTCATTGAAGTCTCACCTGAGAAACAGCTTCACGATGAAACCCGTTTCGCACGAAAAAGCAGTTTTGTCCCAAAGGGCGAAATAGCCATAGAATACATTATAGTGAAACAGAGCTTATGGTGCTTCTACTCAAAGCAATGCTCTAGCTACTCCTTTGAAAGGCAGACAACTCCACGTTCAGAGAGAACTTCAGCGCCAATGCCATTTTCAGCTACGCTTATACACCAAGCCTCTGGCTCCAGTTGCAGCACTAAGTACATGTTAGCTACAGTGCCAAAACGCAGCATGTTGATGAAGCTTATACTCCGGATGACAGGGCAGAATCACGTTTGTTTGAAACCAACTTCATTGAAGTCTCACCTGAGAAACAGCTTCACGATGAAACCCATTTTGCACGAAAAAGCAGTTTTGTCCCAATGTGCGAAATAGCTATAGAACACATTATAGTGAAACAGAGCCTATTCTGCTTCTAGTCAAGCAATGGCGTAGCTGCTCCTTTGAAAGGCAGCCAACTCCACGTTCAAAGAGAACTTCAGCGCCAAAGCCATTTTCAGCCACGCTTATACACCAAGCCTCTGGCTCCAGTTGCAGCACTAAGTACATGTTACCTAGAGTGACGCAACTCAGCATGTGGATGAAACAGATGCTCCAGATGACAGGGCAGCGTCGCGTTTGTTTGTAACCAACTTCATTGAAGTCTCACCTGAGAAACAGCTTCACGATGAAACCCGTTTCGCACGAAAAACCAGTTTTGTCCCAATGTGCGAAATAGCCATAGAATACATTATAGTGAAACAGAGCTTTTGGTGCTTCTACTCAAAGCAACGCTCTAGCTGCTCCTTTGAAAGGCAGACAACTCCACGTTCAGAGAGAACTTCAGCGCCAATGCCATTTTCAGCTACGCTTATAAACCAAGCCTCTGGCTCCAGTTGCAGCACTAAGTACATGTTAGCTACAGTGACGCAATGCCGCATGTTGATGAAGCTTATACTCCGGATGACTGGGCAGAATCACATTTGTTTGAAACCAACTTCATTAAAGTCTCTTCTGAGAAACAGCTTCACAATTAAACCCGTTTCGCACGAAAAGCAGTTTTGTCCCAATGTGCGAAATAGAAATGGAATACATTATAGTGAAACAGAGCTTATTTTGCTTCTACTCAAAGCAACGCTCTAGCTGCTCCTTTGAAAGGCAGACAACTCCACGTTCAGAGAGAACTTCAGCGCCAAAGCCATTTTCAGCTACGCTTATAAACCAAGCCTCTGGCTAGGGTTGCAGCACTAAGTACATGTTAGCTACACTGCCAAAACGCAGCATGTTGATGAAGCTTATACTCCGGATGACAGGGCAGAATCACGTTTGTTTGAAACCAACTTCAATGAAGTCTCACCTGAGAAACAGCTTCACAATTAAACCCATTTCGCACGAAAAAGCAGTTTTGTCCCAATGTGCGAAATAGTATAGAACACATTATACTGAAACAGAGCTTATTTTGCTTCTAGTAAAGCAATGCTCTAGCTGCTCCTTTGAAAGGCAGACAACTCCACGTTCAGAGAGAACTTCAGCGCCAATGCCATTTTCAGCCAAGCTTATACACCAAGCCTCTGGCTCCAGTTGCAGCACTAAGTACATGTTAGCTACAGTGCCAAAACGCAGCATGTTGATGACAGGGCAGAATCACGTTTGTTTGAAACCAACTTCATTGAAGTCTCACCTGAGAAACATCTTCACGATGAAACCCGTTTCGCACGAAAAACCAGTTTTGTCCCAATGTGCGAAATAGCCATAGAACACATTATAGTGAAACAGAGCTTATTGTGCTTCTACTGAAAGCAATGGCGTAGCTGCTCCTTTGAATGGTAGCCAATTCCAGGTTCAGAGAGAACTTCAGCGCCAAAGCCATTTTCAGCTACGCTTATAAACCAAGTCTCTGGCTCCAGTTGCAGCACTAAGTACATGTTAGCTACACTGCCAAAACGCAGCATGTGGATGAAGCTTATACTCCGGATGACTGGGCAGCATCGCGTTTGTTTGAAACCAACTTCATTGAAGTCTCACCTGAGAAACATCTTCACGATGAAACCCGTTTCGCACGAAAAGCAGTTTTGTCCCAATGTGCGAAATAGCCATAGAACACATTATAGTGAAACAGAGCTTATTCTGCTTCTATAAAGCAATGCTCTAGCTGCTCCTTTGAAAGGCAGACAACTCCACGTTCAGAGAGAACTTCAGCGCCAATGCCATTTTCAGCCAAGCTTATAAACCAAGCCTCTGGCTCCAGTTGCAGCACTAAGTACATGTTAGCTACAGTGACACAATGCAGCATGTTGATGACAAGGCAGAATCACGTTTGTTTGAAACCAACTTCATTGAAGTCTCACCTGAGAAACAGCTTCACAATTAAACCCATTTCGCACAAAAAAGCAGTTTTGTCCCAATGTGCGAAATAGCCATAGAACAAATTATAGTGAAACAGAGCTTATTTTGCTTCTAGTCAAGCAATGCTCTAGCTGCTCCTTTGAAAGGCAGACAACTCCACGTTCAGAGAGAACTTCAGCGCCAAAGCCATTTTCAGCCACGCTTATACACCAAGCCTCTGGCTCCAGTTGCAGCACTAAGTACATGTTAGCTAGAGTGACGCAACTCAGCATGTGGATGAAACTGATGCTTCGGGAAACAGGGCAGCATGGCGATTGTTTGAAACCAACTTCATTGAAGTCTCACCTGAGAAACAGCTTCACGATGAAACCCGTTTCGCACGAAAAAGCAGTTTTGTCCCAAAGGGCGAAATAGCCATAGAATACATTATAGTGAAACAGAGCTTATGGTGCTTCTACTCAAAGCAATGCTCTAGCTACTCCTTTGAAAGGCAGACAACTCCACGTTCAGAGAGAACTTCAGCGCCAAAGCCATTTTCAGCTACGCTTATAAACCAAGCCTCTGGCTCCAGTTGCAGCACTAAGTACATGTTAGCTACACTGCCAAAACGCAGCATGTTGATGAAGCTTATACTCCGGATGACAGGGCAGAATCACGTTTGTTTGAAACCAACTTCATTGAAGTCTCACCTGAGAAACAGCTTCACGATGAAACCCATTTTGCACGAAAAAGCAGTTTTGTCCCAATGTGCGAAATAGTATAGAACACATTATAGTGAAACAGAGCCTATTCTGCTTCTAGTCAAGCAATGCTCTAGCTGCTCCTTTGAAAGGCAGCCAACTCCACGTTCAAAGAGAACTTCAGCGCCAAAGCCATTTTCAGCCACGCTTATACACCAAGCCTCTGGCTCCAGTTGCAGCACTAAGTACATGTTACCTAGAGTGACGCAACTCAGCATGTGGATGAAACTGATGCTCCAGATGACAGGGCAGCGTCGCGTTTGTTTGTAACCAACTTCATTGAAGTCTCACCTGAGAAACAGCTTCACGATGAAACCCGTTTCGCACGAAAAACCAGTTTTGTCCCAATGTGCGAAATAGCCATAGAATACATTATAGTGAAACAGAGCTTATGGTGCTTCTACTCAAAGCAACGCTCTAGCTGCTCCTTTGAAAGGCAGACAACTCCACGTTCAGAGAGAACTTCAGCGCCAATGCCATTTTCAGCTACGCTTATAAACCAAGCCTCTGGCTCCAGTTGCAGCACTAAGTACATGTTAGCTACAGTGACGCAATGCCGCATGTTGATGAAGCTTATACTCCGGATGACTATGCAGAATCACGTTTGTTTGAAACCAACTTCATTAAAGTCTCTTCTGAGAAACAGCTTCACAATTAAACCCGTTTCGCACGAAAAGCAGTTTTGTCCCAATGTGCGAAATAGCCATGGAATACATTATAGTGAAACAGAGCTTATTTTGCTTCTACTCAAAGCAACGCTCTAGCTGCTCCTTTGAAAGGCAGCCAACTCCACGTTCAGAGAGAACTTCAGCGCCAAAGCCATTTTCAGCTACGCTTATACACCAAGCCTCTGGCTCCAGTTGCAGCACTAAGTACATGTTAGCTAGAGTGACGCAACTCAGCATGTGGATGAAACTGATGCTCCGGATGACAGGGCAGCGTCGCGTTTGTTTGTAACCAACTTCATTGAAGTCTCTTCTGAGAAACAGCTTCACAATGAAACCCGTTTCGCACGAAAAACCAGTTTTGTCCAAATGTGCGAAATAGCCATAGAACACATTATAGTGAAACAGAGCTTATTCTGCTTCTAGTAAAGCAATGCTCTAGCTGCTCCTTTGAAAGGCAGACAACTCCACGTTCAGAGAGAACTTCAGCGCCAAAGCCATTTTCAGCTACGCTTATAAACCAAGCCTCTGGCTCCAGTTGCAGCACTAAGTACATGTTAGCTACAGTGCCAAAACGCAGCATGTTGATGAAGCTTATACTCCGGATGACTGGGCAGGGCCGCGATTGTTTGAAACCAACTTCAATGAAGTCTCACCTGAGAAACAGCTTCACAATTAAACCCATTTCGCACGAAAAAGCAGTTTTGTCCCAATGTGCGAAATAGTATAGAACACATTATAGTGAAACAGAGCTTATTCTGCTTCTAGTAAAGCAATGCTCTAGCTGCTCCTTTGAAAGGCAGACAACTCCACGTTCAGAGAGAACTTCAGCGCCAATGCCATTTTCAGCCAAGCTTATACACCAAGCCTCTGGCTCCAGTTGCAGCACTAAGTACATGTTAGCTACAGTGCCAAAACGCAGCATGTTGATGACAGGGCAGAATCACGTTTGTTTGAAACCAACTTCATTGAAGTCTCACCTGAGAAACATCTTCACGATGAAACCCGTTTCGCACGAAAAACCAGTTTTGTCCCAATGTGCGAAATAGCCATAGAACACATTATAGTGAAACAGAGCTTATTGTGCTTCTACTGAAAGCAATGGCGTAGCTGCTCCTTTGAATGGTAGCCAATTCCAGGTTCAGAGAGAACTTCAGCGCCAAAGCCATTTTCAGCTACGCTTATAAACCAAGTCTCTGGCTCCAGTTGCAGCACTAAGTACATGTTAGCTACACTGCCAAAACGCAGCATGTGGATGAAGCTTATACTCCGGATGACTGGGCAGCATCGCGTTTGTTTGAAACCAACTTCATTGAAGTCTCACCTGAGAAACATCTTCACGATGAAACCCGTTTCGCACGAAAAGCAGTTTTGTCCCAATGTGCGAAATAGCCATAGAACACATTATAGTGAAACAGAGCTTATTCTGCTTCTATAAAGCAATGCTCTAGCTGCTCCTTTGAAAGGCAGACAACTCCACGTTCAGAGAGAACTTCAGCGCCAATGCCATTTTCAGCCAAGCTTATAAACCAAGCCTCTGGCTCCAGTTGCAGCACTAAGTACATGTTAGCTACAGTGCCAAAACGCAGCATGTTGATGACAGGGCAGAATCACGTTTGTTTGAAACCAACTTCATTGAAGTCTCACCTGAGAAACAGCTTCACAATTAAACCCATTTCGCACAAAAAAGCAGTTTTGTCCCAATGTGCGAAATAGCCATAGAACAAATTATAGTGAAACAGAGCTTATTTTGCTTCTAGTCAAGCAATGCTCTAGCTGCTCCTTTGAAAGGCAGACAACTCCAGGTTCAGAGAGAACTTCAGCGCCAAAGCCATTTTCAGCTACGCTTATACACCAAGCCTCTGGCTCCAGTTGCAGCACTAAGTACATGTTAGCTAGAGTGACGCAACTCAGC